>NW_028061828.1:0-8343 GCF_054177405.1 Leptonychotes weddellii
GGTGGGAGGATGGGTTAGCCTGGTGGTGGGTATTGAGGAGGTCACATTCTGCATGGAGCCCTGGGTGTTATGCACAAACAATGAATCATGGAACACTTCATCTAAAACTAATGATGTAATGTATGGGGATTAACATAAGAATAAAAAAAAAAGAAATCAATAGGTTTTTCTAAGTAAAAAACACACGTACAAGGTACATTATGGTTATAATATGTTTGGAACATGAAATAAATATGTATGCTGAGTACAGAATCAATGACTGTACACACAGTCCAATACACAATGATGTGCGATCTTGAACAAGTTAGTTAACTGCTTTGAACCTGTGTCTTCATTGACGAAATGGAGGCGATAAAGCAATAGTAGTATCAACCTCATGGGATCATTATGAAAATTATATAAGATAATCAAAGTTCCAAAGTGCCTGTGATATAATCATATAATAAACACTCAATAATCACAGGAAAAAACTTAGCACTCCATGAGGTGCACTGTAGGCACCAAGTGTTGTCCATAATAATAATGATAACAATATAAGATCGATGTGTATCAGTACAAATGACTATTTACATTAATACCATGAAGGGATCCATAATTTTTTTTTTAACGTTGCTAAAAGCATAATTTTAATCTGGGCCAGACACAGCCTTCCAAAAGATGGCCTCATAAAGGATACTTCTGATTAATTCAAGGTGACCAAATAGCACTACAGAGTTAGCAGCATCATTTAACTTAAAAACAAATCAAATTAGTGTCAGCACAAGGTCCTGGTGGCTATTATATATCCACTACAGCAATCTAATGGTGTTGGCAAACATTTAAAAATTAAATATTCAGCTGAAGAAACTCAAACCCAAAGGAGAAAAAAAAATCTCTTAAACTGAATGACACAAGAAAGAATTAAGGTCTCAATTTTAATAGTTTAAATTTCAAGTTGACCCTGAGGAAGGGGACTGTAAAAACTGACACTGAGACTCTCAATTTTTGGAAGAAGGATGATGGGACGTGAAATCTTCCTGGTTTCCCAACTCCACGGTCTGCAGATAATTTATGAAACCTCTTACCTCTTTTCTGATCCTAATGCTAGCAGGTAAAACAAGATCCCAAGAATCAAGAAAAGATGCCCTCCCCTCTGTGTTTCCAATTTAAATGAATACATTCAGAGGAATCGGTCACTACAACACTAAAAATCCAGGGCACCTGGGGCTAGACTGAGTCTCGAAGAACACTGATGGATTCACTGGGCCCCCACATGGCTTTAAGTGAAAAGTCACGCAAAGGTCCAGTGGCTTCCCTTGGCTGGCCCATCAGTTCACTCAGGTGTTACTAAAGCTCTGACAATCCCACTGACCAGACCAGTTAGTCCTTGCAGGTACAAATGGCAATTTGCTGTACATTTTCGATTACACATATATTTTTTTCTCCATCATGCCTCGCCATATGTAAAACAAAAAAGTGCCATTTTGTACACACAAAGGCACTTTTTAAGGCTCAGTGGCTCTCAACACCATGCACTTTCAAAGGATTGATGATGGCGCCATGGGAATGGGACAGGACACGGACATCTGTGTTTTCCCCTGTTAAGAGCATAATGCAACTTTATTGCTAAAAAGAAAGTAAAAAAGAGGATGTTCTTAACCACCTCCAGCCACTGAAAAAGACACTTGCTGCTAGAAGCCAAGAGAGACTTTTGTCTGGACATAAGGAACTGAACATATTTCACCTCCTTAGGCCATACTATTCCCTTCCCTACATTTCCATTATTTCACTGCTCTCAAATTACATATATCTATGCGGTTTCCTCAGATATAAGACTCCAGTACTATAAAACTATGTGTTTTTGGCTGCAAGCTGGCAATCCAGTTCTTACACAGATGCTTAACAAGATTTTATCTGGCTTCCTAAAATTTCAGTAGAATATATTTAACAATTAGTGACAGTTACATGGTATATACAGTATATACCATGAAATATGGAGTCATAAATCCCCAGAGATGAAAATATGGACTTCATATCCATAGTAGGTAGAGCAAAGTCTATTGCCGTTGTAGGGTCAAGAACTTTAAAAACTGTTTGCTTTAACCTAAATTCCAGCAAATACATATGCATATATGTATGCATATTTTGAGGTATACCTATTTCTAAAACAACAAAAAAGAAGAGTGAGATAAAAGGCAAGGTGCCCTTGTATAAAATTTCTTAAAGAATGGTCCCTGAGCAAAATGACCTGAAAGCCAACCATGAAACCCTACTGACTTTCAGACTTCTAAGTACCCATCTTTAAGCACAGCCCTTTCCAAAAGCTTATCTCTGACCCACCCACATGAACTTAGTACTGTGTCAACTTCCCTGTACACAGTAGGTGCTTGGTACACAGTGGGTGCTGTTCACAATGAGTGATAAAGATAATAGGAAAAGCAAAATACACCTGAAACTCCAAATCCCCTTCTGACAATCCTAGCATCCCTCCTGGCTCTCCTTGGAGAAAAGGATTGCGATTGACTTAAAATGACACCAAGACATCTTCTGTGTTTGTATCAAGTACCCCTCACATCCAGCCACCTCCTGTGGACTCCTAACTCTTCCTCTTGTTAAATTTTGAACAATATATGTCATTTTACACCTCAGAGCTCAGATAAGGCAGCACAGTAGCTGGCGTATGGATGTGACAGAATGTTTTTATTCCACCCCTGAAAAAAAGCTCCCTGTTTTTGACACACTGGAAAATGTACAGCCAGAGAGCGCTTGAGGCGAAGATGCCACCCCAGCCTTACATCTGTCTGCTTTCATTTGTCTACAACTGTGCTTATAGATAAAACAAGCTTTCCAGATGTCATCACAAGCAGGGTTCATATGCTGATTTCACTGAGACACCATTGTTGGCTGCCAGCATAACAGAGTTGTAAAACTAAAATATTTAAACTCTGAGCTACTCAACACAACTTTAAATGTCACACAGGATCTTATTTCAGGATTAATTAATGTACACCCCAATAAAATAATCATGTGTTAAAAACAGAGCTGTCTGGTGCGCAAGTGGATCTAATTTTCCTCTTTCCAACTGTTCCAATCGCATACAACTGCATCATGAAGAAATTTCCAAAGGAGAGCACTTGTTTCTACATGTGCACACCCTATCAAGCCCTTACATTTCAGGTGCTATGTCCCAAGGATCTATATGTTCTCATTTTTTATAAAGGACATGATGAACCTAAGATGAACAAAAGCAACATGCCAGGCGCAGACTGGCATGTAAAGACCTTTCCACTGTGAGAGGGGAAGACCAGTGACAAGTGATGGGCAACGTTACATGTACCCATATGCAAAGCTTGGCTTTAGGCAACCTGGTATCAGGGAGCTTGAATATTTGTTTGAGAACACAATATCCCTGTGGTTATAATTACAGCCATGGTATAAAAGAGCATTACAGTGGTTTCATAACATCCCTTAACAAAGAAGAACTCATTGCTCCTTAGGTTCCTGAAAAATTCCTTAAATACACACATGCATACATAAGCGCGTGCGCACTCACACACACACAGTAGTTCTGATTTCCTTTTTCTCTGAATCTACATAACAATTTCATTGTCTTTGAGAGAATACCAGGGGCTCAGCTTTGGTTTAAATGACCATTCTTAGTAACATCTAATACAAGTGCTCTGAGCTGCCTTAGAAAAGGAAGTTGATTCATAGTTGGATACACGAGATCTGTACGTATCTCCCTCTAACTTGGGCTTTCCTTCTGCTCCAGTAAATCTTTTCTAGCCCAGTTTGCATGTTTGTAAACTTGGGTCAATAATGCTCACTAAGCATCTGTTACTCAAAAACCTGGTTTATGGGTCATTCTGGATTCAGAGGCTAAATTAATCTCAAAGCCACAAGCCTTCTGCAGTTTCTGCTTAATTTGATAAGAAACCAACTTCACATTAACCTAGTCAAGGCATCATATTGGGTCTCTCAGGGCTGGTCCCGCCCTTCAATGGGCTCATCTCAGGTTGCTGGAGCTTACCAAAACAAACAAGCAAACAAACAAAAAACCATGTTTCATGCAATCCAGAACTTTACTCCACCCCCTACTCCTACAAAACAGAAGAACAAACCATTTATTTGCGACAGTTTTCCAGGGAGACCATTTATTGAGGGGAGAAAGAAGTCCTTTACTTTGTTTTCCCACCATCGCGAATGTTCCCATCTTCTCTTGAGCTCATCTAGTTCAAACCTTCTGAAAATAAATCACCCCAAAGCACTCAAGATTTCCCTAAAGACCCCTGCAGGCTTCCTGCTCTGTGTGTTCCCACTCCTGTGCTGGGAGGCTAATGTGTTTTAGGGATGTTTGTTTTAATGCAAAGAACTTCACTAAGTCAAAACAACCTGTCATGGTGATCCATCTACTTCGGATGATCCTGGCCTCTTCCACTCTTATTTCAGCCTGAGAGTTAGAGACTCGTGCAAAAATGAAGCCCTGAGTGTTAAATTTCAGTCTTCTTTAAGTTTCAGGACAGGAATCGTACTTCTTGAGGTAAGAATAATAATATAATCCCTGGTTTTGTAGGACTATGTGTTCCTCCTTCATTTGAGGCTGGGGTAAATTTCTAGCTTGGGGAAGGAATAATTCCTGCTGAAGCCCACTCTGCACTTTATCTTAATTCCCCCACACTAAAATCAGTATGTAGCCATGTTATTACCATCCCAGTACTACAGTTGGGACAGCGTCGTGTAAAAGAGTCCCTACATAAAGTTATTTTGAGCCATGCTTACATAATCAAACCCTAATGCAAAAGTACATTCCCACAGACATTTAATGATACATCAACACTCTCAACTATTTGAGCTAAAATTTATTTTCTGTTCTTCAAAGCTCGCCTTTAGGTTTCTAGGGGGAGTGCAAATTATTAAGGAGCAGCAAACTGAGACATTCACATGACATCTTTCATCTCATCTTTGCTTTTTCAATCCACTGGGGAATCCAGAAGTGACACCTTCCAGACGTTCCTTTTACAGATGAGAAGAGAGATGGGTGAGCCGGTTACTTGTTTGCCCAAGGGCAAGAAGGTGAGCCCAGAGCCGAGCTGGAGGGGCACCAGTTTACTTGAAGATCAGCTAGACGCACAGTGTTGGGGTCAATTGTCCTCTCCTGGCTACAGACCAGAGGACTTAATAACAGCAATAAGTCTGTTCGCCAGGACAGAGTCTGTTCTCAGCACTGAAACCTAACAGCTTACTCGCAGGTCCGTATTTGAATACAATTGCATTAAAAAATAACCCAATTTAACAATTCAGAAGTTCTGATCTATGTTTTATAAAAATGTATGAGAGACCTAAAAGCCATGGAGAGCCATAACTTTAAGCTGCCTCATTTCTTTCTCTTTTATTACAGTCCTGCACGGTGGGCACAAGCTCTTCACTGAAAAGAGAACATTAAATCTTTATTCTAAACTGTTTCAGCAGAACGATGTTAATAGTTGAATATTATTTTGTCTGACTGATAAAATACCATTCAAATAAGACCAAAGAGAGCACTGAACCCTAGCCAACTCCTATGAGGAAAAAGGGACCAGCTATCTTCAAGAAATAATAATTTCTTGTCACTCTTAAGACTCTAGGAACATTTCTACTGCTGTATGAGCCCAGAAGCCGAATACCTGGAGTGAAGGTGGCTTTCAAAAATACACATTTCTCTGGGTCCTCCTTAGTAGGGAAAACAGCTGTCTGGAATATTCTTTCTCCACCTTGTACGCCTGTTTGGTCTTTCCGAATGCAGGATCAGTAAGGAACCAATGTGGACACACAAGCAAACCACAAGGAAACCACTTTGTTTCCATGGATATTTTACCATACATGGAGAAACAGGACAAGATTCACATTTAAAAGAGAGAATTCAATACTGGAAAATATTCAGACATCAGCGTGATTCAGTTCAGCAAAAACCCCAATACTACTACTATTTATGGCTCTATCTTTGGTGCTCTTTGTCTCTGTAGTACCAAACTACATATCCCACTCGGTACAAAAAGGCACCATTTTCCCTTTACTTGTATTTCTGTGTGTGTCATTACAAACAAGTTCAGTAAGGTTGGCCCAAAACCATACACATGGCTTTTTCTTTGAAAGGTTTCCAATTTTCTACCAAAGGGTTTCTTTTTTTTCCCCAACCTATATCTTGATGTTCCAAATAACATAAAAAAATAAAACGCTAACAACCCTTAAGTTAGGAAGCCTCTTCTCTGCTCAAGACACCTCTTTTTAAATAATTAAATAACAGGATAAGGAGGCAAACAGGGTTTATATAGCACTACCATGCCTAGACTTAAACTAACTGAAAAATTACATTGAACTTCATTTGGACTCACATAACTAAATTAGGCAACTTTGTGGAGATATTCACAGGAATTTCTATGTGAAAGCTACTGAGTCAAATGTTTTAGTAGGAAACAAAAATTTTTCTAACTGGCAAATGAATGGGTTCTATGTGGAGATATTTTCATTCACTAAAGTATCTGATTCAGGGCTTAGCCTGCAAATACTTAAGATTAAGTGTGCTGTCTTAGATACTGTATTGACTATAAGTTCCCATTTTTAAAAAAAGTGCTGTAGTGAAAGCATTTATGAAATATCTGAATCCTCATCCCTATTTTTCAGTTAGCCTCACCCACCAGCCAATCAAGGAACAAAGATTAAAGTCAAACTAGCTTAAAACCAAAAACAATTTTAAAAGATAATGGCCTGAACAGGGATTAAAATCTTTCATTTTTAGCAAAAAAGGGAAAATACTGATTGGTAGATCCAGTCAAAATTATAAGCAAAAAATGTTAGGAGTCACAAAATCATCTAAATCATGTTTTAGTCGGTACTAATTACCCTATTATTCAAAATGTTTAGGATGCCCATTCACTATAAACCTTTATACTAAAACAATGGAATTTTAAAATAACATGAGTTTTCTAAGCCAGCGTCAAATAGAAATATTTGACCCACATGAGGTAATTTTAAGTTTTCGAGTAACAATAAAAATATAAAAAAGAGATAAAATTAGCTTCAATTTTAATAATATATTTTACTTAAACAACATATCCAGATTGTCTGTTCAACATATAAAAATCCTTAATATTTGGGGCACCTGGGTGGCTTAGTCGGTTAAGCTTCTGCCTTCCGCTCAGGTCATGATCCCAGGGTCCTGGGATCGAACCCCATGTCAGGCTCCCTGCTCAGTGGAGAGCCTACTTCTCCCTCTCCCTCTGCCTGCTGCTTTGCCTACTTGTGCTCTCTGTCAAATAAATAAAATCTTTAAAAAAAAATCTTAATATTTGACAATTGGTTTTTGTACTAAATCTTTAAAATCTGTTAAATATTTTACCTTTACCACATACCTCCAGTTTGGTATGGATACTGGAAATGTGGGTGTGCAACTACAGAAATCTTTTTAAAATTTTATTTAGGTTTAATAGACACATGGTTAGTGGTTACTGTATTAGACAGCATAGGTTCTATAGTTTAATAATCCTAACTCACCTTGCATTGAGATACTAAGTTTTAATGTACAGCAAAATCCTAGGACTAGAGAAATCTTTTAAAAGACAAAATATAAAGCATTAATCATTGCTGGTCTGAGGGTAGGAGGGCCGAGTTGAAACGCCGAATATGCAAATATGATCCAGGGTTTACATAAATGTGTTTCTGACACTTTTCATTTTCTCTGCACATGTGTGGTGATGTGTGATTTAGCATCCTAAGGAGAAAAACACATCACCCATCTTCAAAGGCTCTTGGCTGATATTTTATGTTACCCGCCTTTCTCCTCCCCAAAGGCTAACTCCATGGCAGGTTTGAAGTGCTTTCAAAAGGAAACATTCTTGAGTGATTTGAGTGTTACAGAAGGGGGGGTTGAAAAGTTTCTTACCCTCTAAAAACTCAGATTCCTCCAGATGTTCAGGTGACTCCAAGGAATGTTAACAGAACTTGAAGAGACAGAACCTAGTGCTCGAAACACCTGGTGGTAGAGTAAGAGCCCTGAGTGTCTGCCACTGAGGAATTACGTGAACTAGATCAAGTCATTACGTCTCTTAATGCCTACTCGAGTAACAATACTGCTTCTCTCTCCCTTGAAAAAGAGGTCTTGTAGGAAAACAAGTAAACATATCTTTCTATTCTTCTAACAACACCCGTATTTAAATGTTTGTTCAGTATCTAATTCCAATATCGCCCCAAGCCAGAGACCCTCCTCCCTGTTATCAGAGTGAAATCTCATCTTCCCCTAAATGCCCATCTAAATATAATTCACACTTTTATTAGAAAAATTTTACCATCTATGTAATTACTATTGTGTGTGTGTGTGTGTGTGTGTGT
>NW_028061829.1:0-394 GCF_054177405.1 Leptonychotes weddellii
CTAATTTGAAAGAAGAGAGAAATGGCAACCCACAGAGTGGGAGAAGATATTTGCAAATGACATAACAGATAAAGGGGTGGTATCCAAGATCTATAAAGATCTTATCAAACTCAACACCTAAAAAACAAATAATCCAGTCAAGAAATGGGCAGAAGACATGAACAGACACTTCTCCAGAAAAGACATACAATGGCAAACAGACACATGAAAAAATGTTCAACATCACTAGCCATCAGGGAAATGTAAATCAAAACCACAGTGAGATACTACCTTATACCAGTTAGAATGGCAAAAATTAACAAGACAGGGAACAACAAATGTTGGCGAGGATGTGGAGAAAGGGGAACCCTCTTACACTGTTGGTGGGAATGCGAGCTGGTACAGCCACTCTGGA
>NW_028061830.1:0-394 GCF_054177405.1 Leptonychotes weddellii
TCCATTTTGGTGGCCAAAATCATTAAGAAAGTAAAGAATAAAATAAACAGAGGTAGAACAAGCAGACAAATGGCAGTACACTATAAAACAATTGAAATATACAATCTATAAACATTCATGGCAATATTACTTGACTGGAGAAAACACTATTAGGGACAGGGAGAGTTTGCTCATATATTCATAAAATTTCTGCTTTTTAGTATTTTTATTTTGTTAAAGATTTTATTTATTTATTTGACAGAGAGACATAACCAGAGAGGGAACACAAGCAGGGGGAGTGGGAGAGGAAGAAGCAGGCTTCCTGTGGAGCAGGAAGCCCAATGAGGGGCTCCATCCCAGGACCCTGGGATCATGACCTGAGCCGAAGGCAGATGCTTAACAACTGAGCCACCGA
>NW_028061831.1:0-394 GCF_054177405.1 Leptonychotes weddellii
TTGCATATTGACATTACTGCCCACACATAAGCCCTAGTTTATTTCCTTACTAAATGAATTTCTTTCCTCCTAATATTTTACAAATACATCTTATTTTCTAAGTAATTTAATACGTGGTTTTGACGACTTATACCGAACCAAGATTTTCAAGCATTGCCAGCAGGAGGTTTGCTGAGAAATACAGATGAATTTTTGGGGCACCTGGGTGGCTCAGTTCGTTAAGCGACTGCCTTCAGCTCAGGTCATGATCCTGGAGTCCCGGGATCGAGTCCCGCATCGGGCTCCCTGCTCGGCAGGGAGTCTGCTTCTCCCTCTGACCCTCCTCCCTCTCCTGCTCTCTGTCTCTCATTCTCTCTCTCTCAAATAAATAAATAAAATCTTTAAAAAAAAAAAA
>NW_028061832.1:0-394 GCF_054177405.1 Leptonychotes weddellii
AGCAGGCGCCGGCAGGCCGGGCGAGAGCGGACTCTACGCCCCTCGGACCTCAAAGCGCCGGTCCCGCTCGCGAGCGGGGAGCCGCTGCGGAGCAGGCGCAGTGCCGCCTGAGGGGCGGGGCGCGCGCCGGAAGCGGGGCGGGACCTCTCGTTGACTTCCGGGTCGGCCCGCGTCCCCGGCGACGGCCCAGCGGGTTTTCGACGGCCGCGGAAACCACACAGCCCGCCTCTCCTCTTAACCTCGTGTTCCCGCCCGCCCCCTCCTCTCCGCTCGGAGACCCCCGCCCGGCACCCCTCCTCCTGTCTCGGAGACCCCCGCCCGGCACCCTTCCTCCTGTCTCGGAGACCCCCGCCCGGCACCTCTCCTCCTGTCTCGGAGACCCCCGCCCGGCACC
>NW_028061833.1:0-394 GCF_054177405.1 Leptonychotes weddellii
GGCCTCAGGGAGCAGGGGACGTTTCTGTTGTCAAAAGGATGAAGGAGTCTTCCAAGAATAAAGCCAAGCTCTAAGCTAAGGAAACTAGAGGTGTCTTTTGTCCCCAAATGCCTTAACATCTCAAGAATGCACTTTGGATGGGGCACCTGGGTGGCTCAGTCAGTTGGGCGTCTGCCTTCAGCTGGGGTCATGGTACCAGAGTCCTGGGATCAGGTCCCACATCAGTTCCCTGCTCAGCAGGGAGGCTGCCTCTCCCTCTGCCCCTCCCCCTGCTCATACTCTCTCCCTCTCTCTCTCAAATAAATAAATAAAATCTTTAAAAAAAAAAAGAATGCACTTTGGTACTTTATAGGAACTAAAAATTTGTATGGACCAATCACTTTCTGCCTTTTTA
>NW_028061834.1:0-394 GCF_054177405.1 Leptonychotes weddellii
CCTTACCCATGTCAGTTGATGGCAGCCGCATCCTTCCCTTCCTCAAGTCAGAAAACCTGGGAGTCACTCGGACCCCAGTCTTTCTCCTGCAGTCTATTGGAACTTGGCGCTTCGCTCCCTGACGCTCCTGTGTCCCCCAGCCCCGCTGTTTTGATCTCTTGTATCCCAGGCTCCCAGAATAGCAGTCAGTGCTCCACAAGCACTTTCTGAATGAACTTTGTTTCAGTGATCTCTGTTTAATTTTGTCCTCATCTTTTAAATTATTGATTCTCTTAATTTTAAGCCTAATGACTTTTTTTTTTTGTCTGTGCAGATTCAAAAGTGAATCTCTATGAAAGGGGGGACATCGGAGGGGGAGACGAACCATGAGAGACGATGGACTCTGAAAAACAAA
>NW_028061835.1:0-394 GCF_054177405.1 Leptonychotes weddellii
ATGCTTTTTCTCACCTAAAATGTCCTTCTGTCAGCTTTTCTGCTGGTCTCTTCCCATGTACCAAAGCTTAAATCAAATGTCCACTCCTCAATAACATACAAGCAAAAGGAATAATAAGAATGAAAATGAAAGTGGTTAAGTAGGAATAGAAAGTAAAAAATGAAAGTAAGAACTGTGTTAAAAGTAGAAGTAACAGGGCGCCTGGGTGGCTCAGTCGTTAAGCGTCTGCCTTCGGCTCAGGTCATGATCCCAGAGTCCTGGGATCGAGTCCCACATCGGGCTCCCTGCTCGGCAGGAGGCCTGCTTCTCCCTCACCCACTCCCCCTGCTTGTGTTCCTGCTCTTGCTATCTCTCTCTCTGTCAAATAAATAAATAAAATCTTTAAAAAAAAAAA
>NW_028061836.1:0-394 GCF_054177405.1 Leptonychotes weddellii
AAAAAAAAAACTAATTATGTATGGTGATTAACATAACATAATAATAAAAAAATAAAATAAGTAAATAAATTAGGCTGTTTCAGCTGCAAATACTAGAAAATCTAAACTCAAATAACATAAACATTAAGAGAATTTATTACAAACTGTAGAGGTAAAATTAACAACTCAGGAAACAACAGATGTTGGCGAGGATATGAAGAAAGGGGAACTCTCTTACACTATTGGTGAGAACACAAACTGGTGCAGCCACTCTGGAAAACAGTATAGAGGTTCCTCAGAAAGTTAAAAATAGAGCTACCCTATGACCCAGCAATTGCACTACTAGGTATTTATACAAAGGAGACAAACATAGTGATTCGAGGGGGCACACACACCCCAATGCTTATAGAAACAA
>NW_028061837.1:0-394 GCF_054177405.1 Leptonychotes weddellii
GGAGACAAAAACAAACAGAATGAAAAGAGTAATGTTAATTAGAGAGCAAAGATAAATGAAGATCTTGTATTTGAAGAGAAACTGGCTAAAAGTTTCACAGAACTGATAAAAAGAAAACAAAAAACAAACAAACAAAAAACTATTAACTCCTACTAGGATGAATTCAAATAAAATCATATTTAAGAAAATTATGGGGGGCACCTGGGTGGCTCAGTCGTTAAGCGTCTGCCTTCGGCTCAGGTCATGATCCCAGGGTCCTGGGATCAAGTCCCACATCGGGCTCCCTGCTCGGCAGGAAGCCTGCTTCTCGCTCTCCCACTCCCCCTGCTTGTGTTCCTGCTCTCGCTATCTCTCTCTCTGTCAAATAAATAAATAAAATCTTTAAAAAAAAAAA
>NW_028061838.1:0-394 GCF_054177405.1 Leptonychotes weddellii
GATATTTGCTTGTCCTTAATATTTTAAGATAAGAGAAATGGTCAGTATTATTCGATACAGGGACAGAGAATTATGTTGATTTCAGTCCTCAATATATATTGTCAAATTAATCTTAACGAAATTTGCATCAACTAATATTTTTTTATATATACTCTTTGGAATTTTATTGTTGTCACTGAATATATTTTTAATTGAATTTAGGGTATGGCTATTGTTAGTCATATCATATGCTGCCATGCCACATCTGATTTGTGATACATGTCTTATTCTTAATATAAATCTATACCCTAGTAAAGCAAAAGGTAAACAATAAATTGATCATTAATTAGTTGATAAATAGAATTTTTTAAAATATGCATATGCAAGGGGCGCCCGGGTGGCTCTGTTGTTAAGC
>NW_028061839.1:0-8343 GCF_054177405.1 Leptonychotes weddellii
AGAGCTACCATATGATCCAACAATTGCACTACTGGGTATTTACCCCAAAGATACAAATGTAGGGATCCGAAGGGGTACATGCACCCCGATGTTTATAGCAGTAATGCACCTCCACTTTAGACCACAGACTGAATCAATAAGGAATTCACTTCCGCAAGGACTTTGTATAATAGAATTCCTCCCTCGGTGACCCAACTCATTGAAAGTAACTACTCTTTCTTCATGAGGTAAATGTCAATTCTGTTCCAAGGCCAGTTTTTCAAAAGATCATTGAGAAAAGTCAAGGAAAAAAAAAAAAAGAGGGAGGGAACTACCATTTGAAAAAGATATTTTTCTGTATTGTCTTATTTTTATATCTGGAAACTCCATTAAGTGTCTCGACCTTGGAATCTTGGAATTTCAGAAATAGAGGGGACCCTTAAAGGGCTATTCATTCTAGTTTTTCATTCATTTTGTTCTGGAATTCCCTCTGCTGAGCAGGCCAACTTGCAGAATTCAAAAGCTAGACCACTTTCTCATATATAATTCTGTGTTGCATCTGACTGATGTTTCGAAGACATCATTACTCATTTTGTGGCAAAAGGGGATAGTATTTATAGAACCTGGAAAAATAATCAACTCTGCCTGGTTTATTCTTTTGTTCCCAAGGCTAATTTTAGGGTGTTGTATTTAAAACAAAACAAACCATAACAAAAAAGTACCTGTTTTGCAGAGCATTGTGATTATGCTTCTGTTATGTTGCTGATAATTTCTATTAGACTTAGCAATGTGTAAGTCTATATTCTCTTCTAGAGTATAAGATCTTCAAGATAATAATATATTATCATTATAATGACAACAATAGTAGTTTACTCTGTACGGGCACTGTTCAAAATGCTTTATACACATTTTCCCACAAATCCTCCTAACAACCCCGTAAAAGTAGATATTCTTATTATTCCCATTTCATAGGTTAAAAAAAAAAGATGAAGTACAGAGAAAATAAGGAACTGGTTCAAGATCATGCAGTGGGCAAGCATGCATGGTCAAACCTGCCTGCAGAAAGTAGAGGAAGTGTTAGGAATTGTGCATAGTTTTCGTCTGTGCATTTCTTTTCTCTAATAGTACCTGGAAGAGTGGTTTGCACAGTTGAATCCTTGAAAGTGTTGGTTAAACCGAGTTTTGTAATGATCGTTCTGTCATATATCTGTGTCTGTCTGTGCATATGTGGAGGAATGAAAAAGAGAGAGAGCTGTCTACCAGGCAGGGTGAAATTGGATATTCAGGTTATTAATTTCCTACCATCACCTATTATTGGCTATGGAGAAGTATCACCAGAATTTTCAGGTGTAGACTACCACCAATTTAGCATTGCTCAACAGGTACAAAACCTTAGTGAATATTTTTACAAGTGCATGCATATACTTAAGCAGCTTGTTTTATATAGTATATTACCTGAACTAGCAAATAACAACCATACAGCTAGAGACAGGCATTTTTTTCCCCAGATTTTTATATAAATTCTGGTTAGTTAACATATAGTGTAAAATTGGTTTCAGGAGTAGAATTCAGTGATTAGTCACTTACATACAACACCCAGTGCTCATCATAACAAGTGCCCTCCTTAATGGCCATTTAACCCATCCCCCTGCCCACCTCCCCTCCAGCAACCCTCAGTTAAGAGTCTGTTTCCTGGTTTGTTTCCTTCTCTCTCTCTTTTTCCCCTTCCTATATGTTGTAGATACAGACATTTAGATATCTGTCATTGTGCATGTGTGTCTTTTGTTATGACAATAGAGCACTGTTCTAAAATTATTCTTTCATTCAGTTTATTCAGCTCATCTCTATGCTTTATCTCTTTAGCCATTAAATAGGAAAGTGCTACTGATACTATTAAGGATATTAATAAAACTCCCACCACAAAACTCAGTTTTTAAAAATCACTATTAATAAAGGCAAGTTACCGCTCTTCCCATTCGCACTAATTACCCCCCACTTAATCATTTCCCTAGTTTAATTCACTTAAGTATGTTACAAACTGTGTGGACAGCCATGATTCATCCCTCCTCCATCCCTGGAGCTAGACAAAGGTGTCGAGGTTTAAAATCCTCTAAGAATCCATAAAGCCCTAAAGGTACTCACTAAGTCAGTGTTTAGAAATATATGTATATTATAACCCTGGAGAAAGTGACTGCCTGAGGCAAATATTTAAGAAGAATAAAAGCCATCACCGTTAATGGTCTCCTCTCCCTTACGACATTCTGGAATGCTTACTACCTGGGCCACGTGTGTTGGCACATTCAAGTCTTGTTTATCCTCTGTTACTTATTTTTTTTTAATCTACATGGTGACCAGACGTGCACAGGCCAAATGTCCTATTATTGCAAGGGGAAGGAGAGCCTTTTCCTTTTGGAAAAAAACAAAAACCATACCTGAGTGTGGCAAGGCTGCGCTGTGTAGAGAGAAAAGCGCAGTATCGAAAGGCAAAGCCCGGGACTCTTGTCTCCTCTCTGCCATTTACTAGCTGATAATCCACTTGACCTCCCTGGGCCTCAGGGGATAATGGTGAGAGCTGCCCTGCCTGCCTTTCGAGATGTTTCTGAGAATCGAAAGAAAGGATGATGAGAGAACTTTGCTAAATTCTGATTCACCTACTGAGCTGTATTAGTAAAATGAGAGCACCTTCGAGAAGATTCTAACCTCTTTCTTCCCTATTTCCTGAGCCTGATTTTGCAGTAACCCAGGGATCCAGGACTTGGGAAGGAAAAGCTATTTCGAGCTGTGAGCTTTAATGGATATACACGATCAGTGCAGAATAGTTCTTTACCAAGTTTTAAACATCCTGAGCGCTAATTGCATTTCTCTCCAACAGTGCGCTCTCAGTTCTGTTGATTCAGTTCTACCAGGAATTTATGTTAATGTTTGCTATTTGGACAAATAGAAGAGCCTACATTTGGTCCCTCAGAGTGTATTCAGATGTTAGGAGCTAATGGCAGAGCGCGCCTAATGCTGACATCTACAGGTCCCATTAAACTTAGATTCGTAGTCTGATTAAACCAGAGGGGGAAATGAACTGTTACGATTTTAAACAGTGTGAGTTGAGGGCCTTTGTTTCTGAGTAGTAGTTTAAAATCTTTCCAGATTCTAATGCTATTGGAATCAAATACTTGATTTAGCCGTCAAGGAAACACTGAGGGCCTTTGTTTCCGAGTAGTAGTTTAAAATCTTTCCAGATTCTAATGCTATTGGAATCAAATACTTGATTTAGCCGTCAAGGAAACACGAGAAGCTCTAGGGAGGTCTGTTTTTAAGTTACTGTTGTTCCCTGGAACTATTTGCTCATATTATGGTTGGCCTTGAGGAATCTCTATATAAATCTCTATATAAATAGTAGATACCGATTATTGCAGATGAAATTTGTAATGAGAAATACCACCAAACTTCCTGAAAGCAGAATCTACGCTTGTTACTTCTACTTCCTCATCATGTTGCTGAAAATGGTGAGAGCTGTCCTGCCTGCCTTTTGAGATTTTTTTCTGAGGATCAAATGAAATGATGATGAAAGAACTTTGGTAAACTGTAATTCACATATTGGATTTGTTAGTAAAGTGAAAACACCTTCATGCCCATGAATGCTCTTCCTGCCCTTTGGCTTTGTCACAGTGTTCGGTCTCTTGTCTTCGTAGATCTGGCAAATGATGAAAAATGCTGCCTCTTGGAAGCTCTTTTTCTCTAATGTTATTCCATGGCAGTTATTTTAGTTCTCTTCCGAATGTCTATCCATATAGCTGGAGATAGACATTTAGATATCTGTCCTTGTGTGTGTGCGCACACGTGTATGTATCTTTCATTAAGACATTTCGGGCAGTGTTCTGAAAGTGCCCTATCTCCAGGCTCCTCTTCTTTTTCTCTTTAGCATCCTTCCTCCTCCACTCCCAATTCCAATAAAATGTAGACATTCCCCAGATTATTGCACTTCGTTTTATTGTCTCCTTTCTCAGGTACTTTTCAGCTCATTCACTGAATACATATTTACTGAGCCGCTGGGAACGTAAGAGAGAATGGGACCTGCTATGGTTCACTCACTCATTCAACAGGTCCCCATCCTGGGGGAGCTCACATTCTATTGGAGAGACATAGTAAGTGAGGAAACTAGCACCGATGATATTCGATGATTGTAACGAGTGATGAAGAACACAAACACAGGTAGAGAATAAATAACAAGAGAGGACAAGGAGGGAAAGCCTCTCTAAGAAGATGACATCTAAACTGAGATCAGGAGAATGAAGGGAAGTTGGTGGTCTGAAAAGCTGGGGTAGAATATTTCTGGCAAAAGAATAGTGTGAGTGGAGGTCCAGAAGTAGGAAAGAACGTGACACGTTTTCTGGACATGGAAGAAGATCGTTGTGGCTAAAACTGAGTGAGAGGGAGAGAGACTGACATGGGGTGAGGTTGGAAAGGAAGGCAAAGACCTGACTGTGCAGGACCAGTCAGGCTATGCACAGAATTCAAATAAGAGCAATGGAAAGCCACTGGAGGATTGTGTACAGCTAGTGAAATCATAGGGTTTATGATTTTAAAAGATTTCTCTGATTTCTGTATGCCAAAGAGATTGGGGACTTACAGAAGCAGGGGGCCTGATAGGAGGCTACAGACCCATTAGGAAATGACTGTGGTCGTCCAGGAAAAAAAACCCAAGAGTTAAACTATTTTTGTTAAGATAGATGACCACCAAATCAATATTTCTAGTTCAGATTCATTTTGTCTTTGACTGATAGACCAGTGGTTCTCAAAGGCGGTCCCCGGACCTACAGTATTGGCCCCACCTGTGAACTTGTTAGAAATGCAAATCCTATGCCCCGTTCCAACCTAGTGAGTCAGAAATTCCAGGGATTGGGCCCAGGAAGCTGCCTTTAATGAGCTCTTCAGGTGATTTTGATGCATGATAAATTTGAGGGCCACTACTCTAGGTGAGTGGTTCTCGAATTCTAGTGAGATCAGAATCATCTGGAGGGCTTGCTAAACCATACATTGCTTAGCCCCACCATAGCGTTTCTTCAGTGGGTTGGAAGTGGGGGGAGCGGGGGAAGATGTCAAGAATTTGCCTTTATATCACATTCTCAGGGATGCTGACACTGCTAGTCTAGGGACCACACTTTGAGAATCATCCGCCAAGTGACACTTCCACCTACCCCACCAATACTTGAAAACTTAAAAAGTGCAGAACCAGATTGACTCGTCCAACCCCCCAACAAGCTTTTTCTGTTACCTTTCTTGCTTCCCATTGGCATTCTTATTATCCAAACTTGTGATCACTGTGTCTGTCCCTCACTTCTTGTGTTCTGCAATTCTTTCTCTCTCACGCCCTGGTATCAGCCAGTTTCCAAGATCCAGAGTTCATAATTCCACACTCTTTCCCGTTCGTTTACCCTATTTCATCACCACGTAGGTCCGGTTCTTATTGTCTCTTCTGGATAACTATTAAAACCCATTAACTAATTACCTCTCCTAATTCTCCCAACAAGTAATGAATGAATCATCGTTTCTGGGGATGGAGACCTTGAAGTCCTCTAGTTGATCTTATCAATACTATACTGAGAACTATTCCAGAGTTTAACATCCTTGCATATGCATTAGTATCCCCTGGAGCATTTTTAAAACTACTTTACTGGGGCTTATTCCCAGAGATTCTGATTTAATGGGTCTCAGTGGGGACCCAGACAGTATTTCTTAAAGCCCTACAGGTGGGCTGAGACCCACTGGGATATATGGAAGCATCACAGTGCAGGAAGACAATCAGGGACTCATCAGTTGATGGAATATGGGGACCAGAAGGGAAGTCCGAAGGTGAGAGATGACTGTGAGTAAGATTATGAGATTAGGTGCCAGGAGACCCGTGAGGCACAGTCAGTGAAACAGGGAATTCAAGGGGAACAACTGATATTTTGGAGGCAGAAGTTGTCTGGTTCTGGACATACTAGGTGTATGGAATTTCTGGAATTTCTGACTCACTAGGTTGGAACGGGGCATAGAATTTGCATTTCTAACAAGTTCACAGGTGGGGCCAATACTGCAGGTCCGGGGACCACCTTTGAGAACCACTGGTCTATCAGTCAAAGACAAAATGAATCTGAGGTGTAAGGTGCCAGTAGGACATCCAAATGGAGATGTCATTAACACAGTTGGAATGTGAGTCTGGCGTATGATGAGTCTGTTCTAGAAATAACGACTACAGAGTTGTCTACAAAGAGGTGATTTTTGGGGCACCTGGGTGGCTCAACCAGTTAAGCATCTGACTCTTGATTTCAGCTCAGGTCATGGTCTCAGGGATGTGAGATCAAGCCCCACGCTGGGCGTGGAGCCTGCTTGGGGTTCTCTCTCCCTCTGCCCCTGCCCACCCCTCTCTCTCTCCCTCTAAAAAACAAAACAAAACAAAAAACCAAAGAGGTAATTTTTTTTTAAAGATTTTATTTATTTATTTGAGACAGAGAGAATGAGAGACAGAGAGCATGAGAGGGAGGAGGGTCAGAGGGAGAAGCAGACTCCCTGCCGAGCAGGGAGCCCCATGCGGGACTCGATCCCGGGACTCCAGGATCATGACCTGAGCCGAAGGCAGTCGCTTAACCAACTGAGCCACCCAGGCGCCCCCAAAGAGGTAATTTTTGAAGGTGCTGGGGCAGATGAGGACCTTGAGAGAAGGTATAGGCTCTATGTTTCCCAGTGTGGCTCTCTACCCATATTAAAATCACCTGGGCTGCTTATTTTAAAATACAGATTCCTGGGGCGCCTGGGTGGCTCAGTCGTTAAGCGTCTGCCTTCGGCTCAGGTCATGATCCCAGGGTCCTGGGATCGAGTCCCACATCGGGCTCCCTGCTCAGCAGGAAGCCTGCTTCTCCCTCTCCCACTCCCCCTGCTTGTGTTCCTGCTCTCGCTATGTCTCTCTCTGTCAAATAAATAAATAAAAAATCTTTAAAAAAAAAAAAAAATACAGATTCCTGAATCCTTCCCCCTAGAAACTCTGAGTCACTAAATCTGGGTTGGGGCCTGGGAATCTGAATTTTTGTGGCTTCTCAGGAGATGACAATGCACACTAAAGTTTGAGCACCACCAGAGAAAAAAGAAAAGGTGTGAGGACAGAAACCTGAGTAACATCTCTGTTTAGAAGATGAGAATCAAAAGAGGGGCTAGCAGGAAGAAAGACCACCAGTCATAGTGGTGAGAGCAATAGGTCGCACAGGATCTGGAGGGCAATGGAAGAATCTGAGTAAGAAGCAGTGAGTATAGTTTTCTTATGGCCTTTAATCCCAGTGATGCAGGCATTTGTGTCCTTATGTTTTTCCTGTTTTAGATTAATTTTTCCTGACCAACCTAAGCTCCAGGTCAACCTACTTTTAACTGAAGTAATGGTTACAAACTCAAATTTTTGAGCCCAAATGCTATGTTGAACCAAATTCTCTTGTGTAAACTTTTCTATGTAAGTGTGAGCAAATAACCTCTCTTAGGTTCATTTTCCCCTCTATAAGAGGGGGATAATCATGTTGTTTAATATGATTTTATAATAATTAAATAGCACGATGTATGTAAAGTACTTAACATTGTGCCGGGCACTTACGAGATGTTTAATAAAAGGTAGATACTACTTGTCTGCTGCAAAGCACTCTACGTGGCATATTGAAAGCACTCAAAGAAGGGGACGCCTGGGTGGCTCAGTGGGTGAAGTGTCTGCCTTTGGCTCAGGTTATGATCTCAGGGTCCTGAGATCGAGCCCCGCGTCAGTCTCCCTGATCAGCGGGGAGTCTGCTTCTCCCTCTTCCCCTCCGCCTGCTCGTGCTCTCTCTCCAATAAATGAAATCTTAAAAAAAGAAAAAAGTACTCAAAGGAATTGCTGAACTTAAATCTGATGCATAATGAAGGCATATTCTTTAGCTGTTCCTGATCTGGTTATGTGACTAGCCAGCCGTCTTGGAATCGTGATGCCAGGCCTGTAGCATCCTGGCCAACTGTCTTTAGAAACAAGGTCAGATGCTCAACTGGTACCTATTGATTCAGCTACCTGCTCTGGGCAGGCAAGAAGAGTCTTTACCTTAGGAATCTATAATCAAATCAGGTAGACTACAAGGAAATAGGTAGAAAATGAACAGCACTGTATAAAATATGTCCTACAGGAGGGGCGCCTGGGTGGCTCAGTTGGTTAAGCGACTGCCTTCGGCTCAGGTCATGATCCTGGAGTCCCTGGATCGAGTCCCGCATCGGGGTCCCTGCTCGGCAGGGAGCCTGCTTCTCCCTCTCCCGCTCCCCCCTCTTGTGCTCTCTCTCTCTCTCACTCTCTCTTTCAAATAAATAAATAAATAAAATCTTTAAAAA
>NW_028061840.1:0-394 GCF_054177405.1 Leptonychotes weddellii
ATGGACTCTGAAAAACAAACTGAGGGTTCTAGAGGGGAGGGGGGTGGGAGGATGGGTTGGCCTGGTGGTGGGTATTGAGGAGGGCACGTTCTGCATGGAGCACTGGGTGTTGTGCACGAACAATGAATCATGGAACACTTCATCTAGAACTAATGATGTAATGTATGGGGATTAACATAAGAATAAAAAAAAAAAAATTTGGGTCACAGAAATATAGCAGTTGAGAAAAACTAAACACAGAGTGGAAGATAGTGAAGTTGATCTGGAATTTACCAACTACCCCTGCATCTTCCTGACCCTGTATCTATCCACAGTGATTCAGAAGGTAATGATCACTGGTTTACCTCTATCTCCCAAATCTCAGATAGGTCCCTCTTTGGCCAGGTCTAAATTG
>NW_028061841.1:0-394 GCF_054177405.1 Leptonychotes weddellii
AGACGCAAAGAATCCACAAAAGACGCAAAGAATCCACAAAAGATAAAACTAGCAGGACGGAAGGCATCAGCTTATTATTCAACAAATACTTACTGAATGATGATTTTGTGCCAGCAACAGATACTAGGAATTCAGTGTTCCCGCCACAAAACTTATACTCTAAGAGGAAACAGAAAATTCATTAAGAAATATATATGTAGGGCGCCTGGGTGGCTCAGATGGTTAAGCGTCTGCCTTCGGCTCAGGTCATGATCTCAGGGTCCTGGGATCGAGTCCCGCATCGGGTTCCCTGCTCAGTGCAGAGCCTGCTTCTCCCTCTCCCTCTGCCACTCCCTCTGCTTGTGCTCTTCTGTCTATCTCTCTGTCAAATAAATAAATAAAATCTTTAAAAAAA
>NW_028061842.1:0-394 GCF_054177405.1 Leptonychotes weddellii
CGCGATCCGCGGCACAGTCGGGCCACTGCTCCTCCAGCAGGGACCCAACAAGTGGCAGATCCAGGGAGACTCCCCTTCCTCCCCTGGGAGGAGCGGCACAGGAGCTCACCAAAGGGATCTGCTGGGTTTGGAGACTCCAAATGGGGTCGTGTGACAGAGATAGAAATGCTCAGTCACAGGTTGGGTGAGCACGGAGTGCGGCCGGAGACCGGGGAGACGGGAGTGACTGACTGCTTTTCTCTGGGGGCTCACTGAGGAGCTGGGCCCTGAGTTCTCGGTTCCTCTGGGGCAGAGATTGGGAGGCTGCCATTTTCACTCTTGTCCTCCAAAGCTGTAGAGAAAGCTTGCAGGGAACAAAAGCTCCCAAGGGCAAACCCGAGCAGATTACTTAGCC
>NW_028061843.1:0-394 GCF_054177405.1 Leptonychotes weddellii
GCCAAGGCTAGTGATAGCTATGTGGGGGGGGGGGGGGAAGGGGGTGTCTTCATAGGCCAAATTCCAATTTTCCCCCAAATATATTCACTGAAAAAGAGTCAATATTTTTATAGATACGTGGGTACAGTGAAAAAGAAAAAAATTCTCTTTTATGGCTAAAACAAGTAGTGAGTTCTGGAGGACCCAGGCTCCCAGCATGTTTCCCCAATTCCTGTCCTGCCTCTAACACTGGATGTAGTACAGACTGACATTAGTTGTTCTTATAAATTTACACACGTACGTCAGCACATGTTTTCCAGACTTGGACTTACAATTCCAGGGCACTCAACTCTACATTTGTGTGAGGCCAGCTAAGTTTGATCTCCATCAGTTTGTTAGCTCTGTATATTCTTCA
>NW_028061844.1:0-394 GCF_054177405.1 Leptonychotes weddellii
CTTTGCAGGCGGGAGCCGGCCGGTGCTGAGAGGTTAATGGCTGCGCTGGAATCTTGTCAGTTGAGCCTGATGAATGTAGACTTTTGCTGCCGGCCTTTGAAGTCTGGTCTTTTATGGTCCCGGACAATGCAGAAGCCAAACAGAGACCCACCCCGACTGCTTCATGATTACAGTTTTTGGAACCTTCTTGAAACGTACACTATGCCCATTTGGGAAAGGCTTGTTTCAGGAAACGGCGTTGGTGTCCGTGGCATTCTGACACAATCTCACACTTTACTCTCCCTCCTCCCAGATCTGAAGGATTAGCACATCTAGTGTGACACTGAAAGGGTCCTTGGGGCCTATCACTTGTGCCCCAGAAGCCACCCTGGTTTGAGCCACGGGAGGCCTACAA
>NW_028061845.1:0-394 GCF_054177405.1 Leptonychotes weddellii
GGAGACAAAAACAAACAGAATGAAAAGAGTAATGTTAATTAGAGAGCAAAGATAAATGAAGATCTTGTATTTGAAGAGAAACTGGCTAAAAGTTTCACAGAACTGATAAAAAGAAAACAAAAAACAAACAAACAAAAAACTATTAACTCCTACTAGGATGAATTCAAATAAAATCATATTTAAGAAAATTATGGGGGGCGCCTGGGTGGCTCAGTCGTTAAGCGTCTGCCTTCGGCTCAGGTCATGATCCCAGGGTCCTGGGATCAAGTCCCACATCGGGCTCCCTGCTCGGCAGGAAGCCTGCTTCTCGCTCTCCCACTCCCCCTGCTTGTGTTCCTGCTCTCGCTATCTCTCTCTCTGTCAAATAAATAAATAAAATCTTTAAAAAAAAAAA
>NW_028061846.1:0-394 GCF_054177405.1 Leptonychotes weddellii
AATGCTGCCTCTATGAAATCATGAGCGCGAGAAAGAAAACAAGGGAATACAGCGCTCTGCAAAGTCTTCTCAGCAGAGGGAGAGGGTCTCCTGGGGTTCAGAAGGAAGCGTCCAGGTACAAGGCTGAGGAAAGATCTGTTGGCTCAAAACTGTTAAGGCAATTTCCCTACTTCACAACATTTTGGCTGGGACATTAAAATAGTCTGAAACACACAGCAATTATAGCAGCTCCTTTAAACTGAAAAACAGGACCAAGCAAGCTTACCTCAGAAGCATCTGGCAGACTTTGCAGGATGTAACCCGATTGAAGGTGTGCATCTTGAACTCATGGAAATTGGAGTCTGCGTAGTCTGGCCTTATGTTCGATCTATAAAAAGGAAAAAAAAAAAAAAAA
>NW_028061847.1:0-394 GCF_054177405.1 Leptonychotes weddellii
GAGTCATGCTGTGCTATGTCAGCAAGGCAGGTGGAGGGGACTTCTGGGGAAGGTGGCCTGTGAGCAGAGGCCTGCTATGTTGGGAGGAGCCATCGGATATAGGGGTGGGTCAGAGGGTCCTGGCAGGGGGACAGAGCCAGGGCAAAGGCCCGGTGGGCACCGCCTGGAGAGTAGGGGGGCTACAGGGGCGGGCGGTGCGGTGCCGGGGGGACAAAGAGGAGTTGGGGGGCGAGGTCGTTCCTGCGGCGCCCGTGGGCCGGGGTGAGGGGTTCGGCTTCAACCCTGAGCGAGATGGGAGCCGGGATGTCCCAGCACAGGAGGGACCTGAGCGGGCTTTGAAGTCTCCCTCGGGCTACACGTGGAGCCCCTGCGGGGGAAAGGGAACGAAGGGCCA
>NW_028061848.1:0-394 GCF_054177405.1 Leptonychotes weddellii
GTCTTTTACGAGACAGGCAGTGTTGGAGGACCGGGTTATTGTTGTTGTTTTGGGGTGGGGCAGCTGCAAGAGAGTCTTCCCACACAGTGAGATGCCTTAGGACACCTAAATGGGAAGGTCGTGTGTGTGGTTGGCTACACTGTTTTGTAGTTTTAAGGAGTTTGTGCTAGAGAGAGCAATTTGAGGATCATTTGCAGATTGATGACAATTTATATGGATGAGATTGTGTCAGGCAGTTCTCCAAATGTGCTCCTTCCTACCAGCAGCATCGATATCCCCTGGAAACCTGTTAGAAATGCAGATTCTCAGGCCCTGCCCCAGACCTATTGGATCAGGACCTTGGGTGGGGCCCAGTATTCTGTGTTTAAGGAACCATCAGGTGCTGCTGATGCAC
>NW_028061849.1:0-394 GCF_054177405.1 Leptonychotes weddellii
TCCATTGGTCATGTCCTGCTCCCAAGCTCTCCTCAAGTCCCTACTCAGAAGTCACCTGTCAGGGAGGTCTCCTCCAACCCACTCTTCATCACACTCTCCCCCTGACCCTGTGAACCCGCTGTAGTTTCCTCATGGCTCTTCTCACCACTGGCTGTTCTGTTGCATTACAAATATTATATATTTATTTGTTTAGTCCTTTTTTTTTTTTTTTTTTAAAGATTTTATTTATTTATTTGACAGAGAAAGACACAGCGAGAGAGGGAACACAAACGGGGAGTGGGAGAGGGAGAAGCAGACTCCCTGCCGAGCAGGGAACCCGATGCGGGACTCGATCCCGGGACTCCAGGATCATGACCTGAGCCGAAGGCAGTCGCTTAACCAACTGAGCCACCCA
>NW_028061850.1:0-8342 GCF_054177405.1 Leptonychotes weddellii
CAGATGGGTTAGCCTGGTGATGGGTATTAAAGAGGGCACGTTCTGCATGGAGCACTGGGTGTTATGCACAAACAAGGAATCATGGAACACTACATCAAAAACTAATGATGTAATGTATGGTGATTAACATAATAATAAAAAATGAAAAAAAAAAAAGAAACATGCGTCTCTGCACTTGACTTTGTCCTCCAAAGAATGTATTGATGGGACAAGAATTATCAATATATAAGTGTCCTCAGCATTCACTTTGCTCCTCCCAGAAGGAGAAAGTTGAGAGCCAGGGGTGAAGCCACCAAAGCCACTTAATCAATCCTCTTAGGAAAAGCACTGGGAGTGGATTCTGCTGGCCTGGGCGACAGGAGACACCCAATCCCGCTGCGTCCCCTGGTGCTGTCCTAACTGGCAGACCAGAGTCAGAATTGGCTGTAACATTTGCAAAACCCATTGCAAAATGAAAATGCAGGACCCCTTGTTCAAAACTGCTAAGAATTTGCAGCCAGTGACATCAAAGCATTCAACTAAGAGTGGAGCACCTCTGAGTGCAAGATGCAGTATGACTGCACACGTCTCATGGCCATGAATTTGGCCGTGACCGCAGCAGTGGCCAGGGAAGTGGGCAGCACGTGGGTGGTGGGAAAATACCGCCCAGAAACAGAAGGGGAGGGGTTTTACAGGGGTATTGTGGGGTGGAAGAGACACAGGGGCAGTTGGTAGTATGAGGGAAAAAATGGAGGGAAAGGGATAATGGGTTTTGTTCATTTAAGTGTTAGGATCTGCATGTCTCCTTTTATGGTGTTCAAGAAAGAGGAGTGAAGAAGCAGTTATTTTGAGAGAATGGTTTAGTCTCTAGGACTCTGGTGCTATTCAGGGGGTGAGACACAGGGGGTTACAACTATAAATCCATTTCATAGCTATTAGTCAAGTCACAGGTTAAGGGATCACTGACATTTTGAGTAATGGTAGCTTGTTTGCATTTATGATCTGTAAGAAAGAACACCATGCTTGACTGACCAACTTCCTTCCTTCCTCCAACAAATGTGAAGTCCTTCATTATCTTTCAGTAAGGAGCTTAAATATTTTCACTGAATAATTGTTAAAGTTAAGCAACCAAAGGATTATTTTTCCCAATATAATTGCGAAGAAGATCCTAACGGATCTTATGTGTTCCTAGCTGCTACCCTATATGTCACCTCACTCACTGAAGTTATGTTCAAGGGTAAGGTCTCTCCAGAGTCTTGTTGATCTGTTGGCCTCACTCCTCTACAGCCTTCCATCCATATCTGACTTCCATTTCTCTCTTTTCACTATGGTCCTACAGCCACAATTTCCATGCAAACAAATGTTCTTACAACATCGATTGCTTCCCAGAAAATCCCTTTGACCTCCTCGCTTGAATAATAGGTCACTTTTCACCAAAAGTATAGCCCATATTGGGTTCTAAATATTACTTTTATGCTACCACTTTTTAATCACCCTTGAAAAGAGTTCTTCCTTCTTTATTTTTTTTTAATATTTTATTGATTTGACAGAGATAGAGAGAGAGAGCACAAGCAGGGGGAGCAGCATTGGGAGAGGGAGAAGCGGGCTCCCCACTGAGCAAAGAGCCCAACATGGGGCTTAATCCCAGGACCCTGGGATCATGACCTGAGCTGAAGGCAGACGCTTAAATGACCGAGCCACCCAGGCGCCCCACTTCTTCCGTCCTTAGATGCCACCTGCTATTGCTCCTTGTCATTGGAAACCACCTATTTCTGGACACCCCTCTCTCTCTCTCTCTTTTTTTTTTTTAAGATTTTACTTATTTATTTGACAGAGAGAGAGCATGAGCAAGAGAACATAAAGCAGGGTGAGCAGCAGAGGGAGAGGGAGAGGGAGAAGCAGACTCCCTGCTGAGCAGGGAGCCCGATGCAGGGCTGGATCCCAGGACTGAGCCATCTGGGTGCCCCAAGGACACCCCTCTCTTTTGAGAGGCCTCAAAATCCTTAGCTGCCTTAGCCCTCCACCAAGCTCACTCTAAAAATGTCTAACCTCGAATCAATCCAACCATCCACCTCCGCTCCTACACCTCCAATGCTAGACAGGAGAAAATAACACAAATGTTGGGATTATTGCCACCAGAAACATATGGTCTCCACCTCATTTAGGCTTCCAGTAATGTTTGCCAGTTCCTTATATGTCCCTGGTGAATGTTCTCTCCAAATCTTCACATATCTATTGAAAATGCTCTTCAATTTCCTCATGCTACCTGTGCTGATACTGACCTCTTTTCTCTTAGAAATTAACCTCTCTTGGGCGCCTGGGTGGCTCAGTTGGTTAAGCGACTGCCTTCGGCTCAGGTCATGGTCCCGGCGTCCTGGGATCGAGTCCCACATCGGGCTCCCGTCTCGGCGGGGAGCCTGCTTCTCCCTCTGACCCTCTCCCCTCTCATGCTGTTTCTCTCTCTCTCTCTCTCTCTCTCAAATAAATAAATAAATAAAATCTTTAAAAAAAAAGAAATTAACCTCTCTTTCCCCATAGGGGGAAGAAAAAATATTGCTCTTGGGTGTGGACTTTTTCCATTTCCTGCTCCTGTAGTATTTACAAATAAGAGTATGAATGTATCCACCCCGTGGTAGACTGATTGCATCAATGGCCCAAATCAATGGCTTCTGTTTCCCACATCCTTTGCCCTGCAGCTTTGTAGTCCCTTCCCATCGTGACCCTGGGCTTGGCTATGGGACTTTTGCGAAGGCTTGAAGAGGTTCTTGTGTGTGCCCACCTTCTTTTTTTTTGGAACCCTGCCACAGCCTTGAAAAGAAGCCTGGTCTAGAAGGATCAGAGAACACGCAGCACAGCTGAAATGGCCTAGTCAGGACCGGCCTTGTGCTGGCAGCCCCTCATCAATCCCTCAGCCAACCACAGATACAATACAAACAACCCCTAAGACAGGATTTGCCAAATCTGGTCCAGTAGAACCACCCTGCTGACCTGCAGACTCCCTAGACATAATAAACGGGTTTTCACGGACTGAGTTTTGAGTGGCTTTGATGCACAATAGCTAATACGAAGTCTGACACCCCCGCCCCCCCTTCCTCTGTTCTCAGAGGAAGAAGTATACCTTCTTTTTTTAAGGCAAATTCCTACTTCTTGCCGTTTATCCCATTCCTTCCCGTATACTTTCAGATCTGTTCCTGATTATCTCTCTCTAGATTTTCAGCCTCTTGCTCTGCTCTCACTTCTTTCCCTAATATATAAACATGTCTAAATCTCTCTAAAATAAAACATACATGCACAAAAAAATAAACCTGTGTCTTCAGCAAGCTACTCACCTATTCTGTCGTTCCTTCTATTTATATGTCTTGAAAGAATAGTCTATCCTTGTATAGTTGTCTGGGTTCTCCAGAAAAACAGAACCAACAGGCTGTACTATATATAGAGAGAGAGATTTATTTTAAGGAATTGGCTTACGCAAATGTGAAGACTTGGTGAGTCCAAAATATATATATATGATGGGTAGACCAGCAGGCTGGAGACCCAGGGAAAAGTTGCAGTTCAAGTCCAATGACAGTCCGTGGCAGAATTCCTTCTTGCTTAGGGGAGGTCAGTCTTTGTTCTATTAAGGCCTTGAACTGATTGGAGGAGGCCCATCCATATTATACAGGATAATCTGCTTTACTCAAAGTCTGCTGATTTAAATGTTAATTTCATCCCAACTACATCTGGGAAAATCCAGAAAAATGTTTGACCAAATATCTGGGCACCCATGGTCTGGGCAAGCTGACACATAAAATTAACCATCACAACTTGCTATATCCATTTTTTTTTTGGTACTCAGTAATGATTCACTCTTTTCGATTAATACCTTATTAATATACTCAAGGCATTTGATACAACCACACACTCTTTGTCCTTTTACTTCCTTTGTAACCCTCTCTCCTAGACTGCTTCCTATCTCTCTGACTACTGCTTTTCTGTTTTCTTCATAGCACTTCTTCCTTTGCCTGTTTCTTCAATGATCCTTAGGGTTGTGCAGCCCAAACTGTCTGGATCCTTGCTGTGCTAGTTGCTTTACCTCCTGTATGTTATATCCTCCACTTAGGCCTCTTTTTTGAGTCATGTACTCATTCATTTATTCATTGAAGGTATCTATTTTATTGAGTACTAGACACTATGGGGGTTTATGGCAACCTCTAAAATGGCCCCCAAGATCCTTTCCTCCTGAGAGTCACACGCTTGTTTTGCCCCTCCCCTTAAGTGTGAACTCACAATAAACAGAATACAGCAAAAGCAATGAGATGCCACTTCTGAGACTCGGTTCTAAAAAGACTCTGGCTTCTGTCTTGCTCGCCCTCCCTTGTCCTTTCTTAGTGCTTTCCCACTCTCTCTTTCCTAGAGTCCTTGCTCTGGGGGAAGGAGGCTGATAAATGGTGTGGGAGGCTTTACAGAGGGGCTTGTGTGGCAGGGAATTCACATGTCCAGCCAACAGCCAGTGAGAACTTGAGGCATCAGCCACCCCAAGTGAGCTTGGAAAGAGATCCTCTCCCTGTTGAGTGTTGAGTTGACTGCAGCTCTGGTAGTTACCTTTATTGCAGACTTGTGAGACACCCAGAGTCAGAGGCACTCAGCTAAGGTGCACTTGGATTTCTGACCCACAGAAATTGTGAGAAAATATACATTTGTGTTTTTAAGTTGTTAAGTCTGGTGTAATTTGTTTTACAGTGATAGGTAACTAATACAGGGCTACCCAGGATCTAAAGTCAATTAAGAAATAGCAATAATGCAATAATTCTCCAGACTATTAGGGGTTGTAGAAAAGAGGCCATGATCACGGTACACTATGGTAGGTGTTATAGAAATATACACCACAGGACGCCTGGGTGGTGCAGTTGGTTACATGTCTGACTCGTGGTTTTGGCTCAGGTCGTGATCTCAGGGTTGTGAAATTGAGCCCACATGACTCTCTCTCCCTCTCCTTCTCCCCCTATCCCCCCTTAAATAAATAAATAAAATCTTTATTTTTTTAAAGAAACATACACAGCAAGTGATGGCAGAACACAGAATTTTAATTGTGCTTGATGCTAAAGGATTCACTCAGCAAATTTTATTTTGTCACTGAATGAGGATGTTAAGTGGTCTGATGAAAATGAGGAGAAAAGGCGATAGGACATTTAAGAGAAAATAAATTTTTAGAACCTCTTCTGGAAAGAACAGTTGAAGGATTTGGCAAAGAAACAAACAATGGTATCCAGGCAGTGTGGAGTTGGGGTTGAAGATCATGGACTTCAGGACCTTCCATCAAGGTTGGGGTTTATGTATCAAATGGTCTTAGCAATATGGATACAAGACTAGAGAGGCTGGTGGTTGAATTTGGGACTTCAGAGAAGATTAAACAGAAGAGCAAAAAACCAATGAAGAGAAACAGCTGAGAAAAATAGACAATTCTTAGAGTTCTGGCTCATGGAATTCAGGTTGAATAGGCAAAGAAAGACAATCAAAGCTGCTGAAGGGTCTATGGGAAATACAGCCAGTTCTGACTTCCCACCAATCCTTAGGACTAAGGGAGTCTGTCTGTGCTATTTGGTTTAAGCCTGGGTCACGCCCTCCATTCTTGAGTTGGAGGAGACTTCCAGCAGAGGGTGGGAAAGGAATGGTCACCCAGAAGGAAATACAGTTATGCTACCAGGAAGAGTGGATGAATGCTTTATAACAGAAACTGCTGCCGGGGCACCTGGGTGGCTCAGTCGTTAAGCGTCTGCCTTCGGCTCAGGTCACGGTCCCAGGGTCCTGGGATCGAGCCCCGCATCGGGCTCCCTGCTCCGCCGGAAGCCTGCTTCTCCCTCTCCCACTCCCCCTGCTTGTGTGTTCCCTCTCTCGCTGTGTCTCTGTCAAATAAATGAATAAATCTTTAAAAAAGTAAATAAATAACACAGACTGCTGGTTCCCTACCATAATTTCCATTTCTTCCAGAGTATGAGAACCTCTAGTTTTTAGGGAGTGGAATAGCTAGGGATAGCCATGTAGCTAGGGATAGCCATGTAACTAATTCGCTGCTCAAAAGGATGTGGACAGAAGTGTATGTCCAACTTCTGGACTCGGCCCTTAAAGGGAAGGGGTTAGCATTCCATTTCCCTTTTACTCCTCTTCTGCCAGCTGGAAAGTGGTTGTGGTGGTGAGCCAAGGTGAGCCTTGGACCATGAGGAAGAGATTACATCCTAGGGAGGGTAGAACAACAGAAGGAACCTATAATCCCTGGATGATCTTATGGAGCCTTCATGGTCCTATACGAGGGACAATTCAACTACATTTTTTTTTAAGCTCCTCTGTGAACCAGACTAACGCCATCTTGGACTGATCTGCCATGATGACCCCTCTGTGACCTGAAGCCTTCTTGAGCATGGCCCCACCAACACCCACCCCCAACACATTCTTTCTTTTTGTTTAACCACACCCTTAAGTATACCCTCAGGGCATAATGTCTCTGATCTGCTTCGGAGATATGACTATGACACACACCTATTTTCAAACATTCTCCTCCTGGGTAGTCCCCCAGCAAGTACTCCCCAGCCTCTAGGGCTATAAAAGCAGGTCCACGGGAGGGGAGGTGGGGTTGCGGAGATCTACTCGTCTTGCTGCCAATGAAGACAGGCTTCTGTCTGTAAGTCCCCCTTCTTGTCAAGCTGGACTTGTCCGGCCTTTTTCTTTGGTCTTATGGCCCCTTCAGCCTTTGGAGATTGTTCTGCATATACCTTCCTTTTACAAAACAGCCACTTTTAATGTGGTTCCTGTCACAAGTGGCTGGACCTATATTTCAAGTAATTCAGATATGCTGTACAAAACAAATAAAGCTGGTAACAGAAATGACCATAGCAGAAAACAGAAAGTAGTAAAGCAATAAACAGAAGCACAGGCAAAAATTAGGGATGCAGAGAAGAATCACCTCAACCCAGGCTGTGAGCTTTCAGGAGAGGTTGAAGTGTCTGATCACTGACAGACTCCAAACTGCTTGTAGGTTGGTGGGGTGCAGGCCTGGGAATATGGCTCAACAGCCTCATTCTTCCAGACAGGAACACAGCAGTGGTTCTAGATAAAGCAATGATGGTGGTAGCATGATAGTGACAGCTAGTCTATGCATCAAGCTGACCCAAGCAACTTTTGAACCTTGGTATACTTACTTAAATTAATCATGGTTTGGGCTAATGTTTCTTGATAATCATCATGGAAATTTAGAAATTTAGGAGCAGACTGGGGCGCCTGGGTGGCTCAGTCGTTAAACGTCTGCCTTCGGCTCAGGTCATGATCCCAGGGTACTGGGATGGAGCCCCACACTGGGCTCCCTGCTCAGCAGGAAGCCTGCTTCTCCCTCTCCCACTCCCCCTGCTTGTGTTCCCTCTCTCGCTGTGTCTCTCTCTGTCAAATAAATAAATAAAATCTTAAAAAAAAAAAAAAAGAAATTTAGGAGCAGAAGCAATCCTAGCCAAGTAGAAAAACCTGTTCCAATGCAGTTTAAAAAAATAAGTCCAGAGATGCTAAGTAAGTTTTGAGCATAGCCAGTAGCAGCCAGGCATAATTCCCAGGCCAGTGAGGGCTGAGAGTTTGTACTTAATTTGTAAAGAATCCCATCGAAGCTTTTTATTCCTCCAGCAAAATTATAACCTAAGGTTGCTATTTGCGATGCCCTTTTTTAATTTTCCATGAGCATACCTTGCATTAGCATAGCACTTTTTAGCTTTCAGAATATTTTCACATATTTTCTCATATGATCCTGAGACTAATCCTGTGCAATGAAGTGAGTGGAGGATTAGTAACATTTCCATTTTGCTACTAAGGAAATTGAAGCCGAAAAGTCAAGAGACCGTCCCATGATGAAGTGCTAGTAATTGGCGGAGGGAATTGAGTATCAGGCTCTCAGCAATCATCCATTGATTTTCCTGTTATTTGCTCAGCCTTTCTCTTACTTTATGGAGGAAAAATATTGTGTGGCTCATGAGGAAATTGGAGTAAACCTCAGACAACAAATTATTCAGGGCTTTTTTGTTATCTAGAGCTGCACTGGCCAGTAGGTAGCCTCTAGCCACATGCGGTTAAAATTTAAAACTCAGCTCCTCATAGTCGCGTGAAGGGGTCAGTGGTCACATTTGGCCAGCGGTTACTCTACGGATACAGAACATTTCTATCATGTCGGAGGGTTCTGTTGGACAGCGTAGAGATGTCTCTCTTCCACCAGGCCTCAATCTTGTCCTCAGTCTGTGTATAATCCAAGCCCAAAGACTGGTCCCCAAACTCTTCCACTTCCTAAAGCAGATTTGAAAAGTGGTAATCCTTTTAAACCTGGTAATACCGAGAAATCGTTTGGCCTGGACGTG
>NW_028061851.1:0-394 GCF_054177405.1 Leptonychotes weddellii
GGCCTCAGGGAGCAGGGGACGTTTCTGTTGTCAAAAGGATGAAGGAGTCTTCCAAGAATAAAGCCAAGCTCTAAGCTAAGGAAACTAGAGGTGTCTTTTGTCCCCAAATGCCTTAACATCTCAAGAATGCACTTTGGATGGGGCACCTGGGTGGCTCAGTCAGTTGGGCGTCTGCCTTCAGCTGGGGTCATGGTACCAGGGTCCTGGGATCAGGTCCCACATCAGTTCCCTGCTCAGCAGGGAGGCTGCCTCTCCCTCTGCCCCTCCCCCTGCTCATACTCTCTCCCTCTCTCTCTCAAATAAATAAATAAAATCTTTAAAAAAAAAAAGAATGCACTTTGGTACTTTATAGGAACTAAAAATTTGTATGGACCAATCACTTTCTGCCTTTTTA
>NW_028061852.1:0-394 GCF_054177405.1 Leptonychotes weddellii
TCCCCTCCAGCAAGCCTCAGTTTCTTTCCTATGCTTAAGAAGTCTCTTACGGTTTGTCTCCCTCTCTGGTTTCATCTGGTTTTATTCTTCCCAGGTTTTTTTTTTTTTTTTTTTTTACTAACCAGAATCATGCTGCATGTATGCTCTTTTAATCTTTAAATGCCCCTTACACAGAAAGCCAATTCATCAGGTCAAATGAAATATTTTTAGGTCATTGTATTTTGAGACTTTCAAAATTGCTTTCTTCATCCCACAACATTAATAATTTGAATTATCACTTTAACTATCAGAATGCTATTTAGACCGCCTATTTGAGTGCCTTGGAAATCCATGTGTTTTATTCCTCACTACAATTAAAGATCGCTATAAATGCTCACTTAGAGCAAAAAATTAA
>NW_028061853.1:0-394 GCF_054177405.1 Leptonychotes weddellii
GCCATAATCCAATGGATTATCTCAAATCTCCCACTGGATACAGAATGCCTGTCATGAGTGTACAGTAGCCTCTAACTGGACATTTTAAATTTGAATTCCATGAGCCAGGAGTATCTGAGTAGGAAGCAGATATGTAAAATCAAGGAAAAAGGGCAGTTTTCTCTGTGGCTGTTTCTACCAAGTTCCAGATGAAATACAAGCATCCACTACCTCCCCTGCCAGAGTCCATCAAGGCTAAAATTGAGATTGAGCACCAAGAATGTGCTTGGGACAGGTTGGTTCTTTGTAATCAGACACCCTGCATTCATGCTCCAGAGTTACCATTTTGTTAGCTCTGTGACTTTGAGCAAATCACCAAATGCCTCGGACCTCGCTCTCCTCATCTGAAATATGA
>NW_028061854.1:0-394 GCF_054177405.1 Leptonychotes weddellii
CCTACTCAATATATGCAAGCACTATATTGCTTCATTTCCTGTGGGTTCACTTATTTAATCATCCCAACAAACCCACAAAGTAGGTATTCTAATTAAGTTCATTTTAAAAACAAGACAACAGAGGCTTAGGGAAGGTAAGCAGCTTCTTCTTTCAGGAAGTCATTTATAAAATGAAGGCTGCTTCTCAGAGTTGCCCTGCGAAAAACCAAAGCTCTTTTGTTTAAAATATTCTTACTGGTTATTACATTATCTTGTATAATCCTCTTGGGGCTACCAACTTTAGTCCTTTGTTTGATGATGAAAATGGGGACAGATGGTGAAAGTAATTCCCGGCATCAGTTGGTCACACTAACCCTAGCCTAAGATTCCATGACAAGCACAGAAATCTCAGCAG
>NW_028061855.1:0-394 GCF_054177405.1 Leptonychotes weddellii
CGCCTGGGTGGCTCAGTTGGTTAAGCGACTGCCTTCGGCTCAGGTCATGATCCTGGAGTCCCTGGATCGAGTCCCGCATCGGGCTCCCTGCTTGGCAGGGAGTCTGCTTCTCCCTCTGACCCTCCTCCCTCTCACGCTCTCTGTCTCTCATTCTCTCTGTCTCAAATAAATAAATAAAATCTTTAAAAAAAAAAAAAAAGTTAAGCAGGACCTTTACCCGCTTCCCAGACAATATAAAGACCTTAAGCTCCAGCTGCCCCTCATCCAACCATTATTGTGTACTCAATCTGTTTTAAAACACTCTTTATTGCAAAATAAAACCCAGATAGCAGAAACCCACATGAATCAAATGCATGGCCTAATGAAGTATTTTAACATTAACCCCACGCAGGTC
>NW_028061856.1:0-394 GCF_054177405.1 Leptonychotes weddellii
ACTTCACCTCGCAGTCCTGGCAGCCCGAGGGCAGTGGGCAGGCAGAGTGGGCTCTTCAAGGAGACACCGCTGGCCTCCTCCGAACTCGCACCTGGCTGGCGGGCACGAGGGTCTGCTGGTCCTCACAGAAGTCCAGGAATCTCCGCCAGAGAGGGCAACAACGCAGGAGGCGGTGGTCTCCTGCGGAGGTTGAGGGAGGAGAGAGGAGTCCATGGTAGACTTCAGCCCTGCCAAAGCCCTCCCCACCCCCAGCCGAGCAGCCACACCCGCAGGAGGAGCACCCCCCAGCCCTCCCCACCCACAGCTGAGCAGCCACACCCCCAGGAGAAGCCCCGCCCCAGCCCTCCCCACCCCCAGACCAGCAGCCACACCCCCAGGAGGAGCACACCCCTCA
>NW_028061857.1:0-394 GCF_054177405.1 Leptonychotes weddellii
TCATTCATGTAGTTACATCACTGTTCTAAATTTCTGTATTGGTTATCTTTATAACTTAAAAAATTATTGGAATTCTCAGACTCTAAGACTTTTGCTCCCAAAGGGCATGGAGTATTATTTTACTGTTTATATTAGTCAGCTTGGGCTGCCATAACAAAATAACACAGACTGGGTGTTTTTTAAAATTTATTTATTTATTGGGCGCCTGGGTGGCTCAGTTGGTTAAGCGACTGCCTTCGGCTCAGGTCATGATCCTGGAGTCCCGGGATCGAGTCCCGCATCGGGCTCCCTGCTCGGCAGGGAGTCTGCTTCTCCCTCTCCTGCTCCCCCCTCTTGTGCTCTTTCTCTCTCTCACTCTCTCTCTCAAATAAATAAATAAAATCTTTAAAAAAAA
>NW_028061858.1:0-394 GCF_054177405.1 Leptonychotes weddellii
TAACATAATAAAATTTAAAAAAAATTTAAAAAGTAGGTCAGTTAATAACCTGCAAAGGCCTCTAAGTGTTCAAGTGAATGGAAGAATCCCATGTCCCTCATTTTAAATCAAAACTAGAAATGATTAAGCTTAGTAGGGAAGGCATGTTGAAAGCCAAGAATAGGCTAAAAGCTAGGCCTCTTGCACCAAACAGCCAGCCAAGTTGTGAATGCAAAGGAAAAGTTCTTGAAGGAGATTAAAAGTGCTACTACACTGAGCACATGGATGACAAGAAAGTGAAACAGTCATACTGCTGATATGGAACAAGTTTTAGTGGTCTGGACAAAAGATTGAACCAACCACAACAATTCCCCAGGTCAAAGCCTAATCCAGGGCAAGGTCCTAATGCTCTTCA
>NW_028061859.1:0-394 GCF_054177405.1 Leptonychotes weddellii
AAGCCGCCCGAGTTCAAAACTGAAATGATTCCTCCTGGCCTCAAGGACAGGTTTCCACCCCCCACCTCTCAGCCAGAAGCCAGCTGCCTGCCTGCACCACCACCTGGCCTGCCTCTGCCCCTAGGGTCCCAGCCCCAGCCCGCTCAAGCCTACCCCTCGCATCCACCTTACACAGGGCGGACCACGAAGCCTGTGCGTGACAGCCCACGTGCTGTCTGCACGCCCATCTTGCCTGCCCTGTGCCTCCCTCTCATGGTGCCATTTCTCCAGGTCTGACCCCGGGTCTCCTCCCCTCGCAGGTGCTCACTAGCCTTCCCATCACTTGCTCCTTCAGGAAGGTTCCGGGGCTGCCCCAGCCTCTCCACACACAGCCCTCTTCCATCTACCAGTACTG
>NW_028061860.1:0-394 GCF_054177405.1 Leptonychotes weddellii
AATTACTAATCAGAGCCATCTTTTAGTCCATTTCTACTAAAATTCCAGAATAAACTTGTAATATTTCCATATTCTGACTTACATGCTATTTCATTTCATATATTCTACTTTTATTTAGTCTAAACAAGACTAGTATTGGTCAACAGCAAATTTATCAAGGCAAAATTTTAGTTTTAGATCACAGATCTGGAGGGAAAAAAAAAAGCTCTCGGACTTCACTGTATACACTACTGGTTTTCCTCATGATTAATTATCACTTATGAAGAAAAACAATTTCACTGCTTCAAAGTAAGGAAAACTAAAAGTACACTTCCTTTCAATTAAAAAAATTACTATGGGACAACAAAGTCAAGTTTGCATTTTGAGTAACATAAATTACCAACAAGGTCTTGAC
>NW_028061861.1:0-8342 GCF_054177405.1 Leptonychotes weddellii
TTTGTCTGTAGTGTCATTTGCAAATATCTTCTCCCATTCTGTGGGTTGCCTCCTTGTTTTGTTGACTGTTTCCTTTGCTGTGCAGAAGCTTTTTATCTTGATGAATTCCCAAAAGTTCATTTTTGCTTTTGTTTCACTAGCTTTTGGAGATGTATCTTGAAAGAAGTTGCTGTGGCTGATGTCAAAGAGATTACTGCCTATGTTCTCCTCTAGGATTTTGATGGATTCCTGCCTCACAATGAGGTCTTTCATCCATTTTGAGTTTATCTCTAACGAGAATGGTTGAGTTTCATTCTTCTGCATGTGGTTGTCCAATTTTCCCAGCACCATTTATTGAACAGACTGTCTTTTTTCCATTGCATATTTTTTCCTGCTTTGTTAAAGATTATTTGACCATAGAGTTGAGGGTCCATATCTGGGCTCTCTATTCTGTTACATTGGTCTATATGTCTGTTTTTGTGCCAATACCATGCTGTCTTGGTGATCACAGCTTTGTAATATAGCTTGAAATTGGGCAACGTGATGTCCCCAGCTTTGTTTTTCTTTTTCAACATTTCCTTGGGAACTCGGGGTCTTTTCTGATTAAATACAAATTTTCGGATTGTTTGTTCCAGCACTTTGAAAAATGTCATTGGAATTTTGATCAGGATGGCACTGAAGGTATAGATTGCTCTGGGTAGCCTAGACATTTTAACAATGTTTTCAAATTGGCAAAGAAGAAGTCAAACTCTCCCTTTTTGCAGACGACATGATACTTTATGTGGAAAACCCAAAAGACTCCACCTCCAAATTACTAGAACTCATACAGCCATTCAGTAATGTGGCAGGATACAAAATCAATGCACAGAAATCAGTTGCTTTCTTATACACTAACAATGCAACTGTAAAAAGAGAAATTAGAGAAATGATTCCATTTACAATAGCACCAAAAACCATAAGATACCTCAGAATAAACCTAACCAAAGAGGTAAAGGATCTATACTCTAGGAAGTATGGAACACTCATGAAAGAAATTTGGGCATTTAAAAACCAGCTACCTCTACCAGTCTTTAAGGACTGGCTATATGCAGGGGAAGACCTACACTAAGCCCACTTTAACAGCTCAGGGTCCATTCCAATCTTTTCTGGAGATGCATCTTCCTTGGGCCTGTGCATGTGCTTTTATTCCCAATCTGCATATACTCAGCTATTTTTCAATGTGTTAATTTCCCTAGGAGCCTTACCCCTGCTTCTCAGAAGCTTTGAAAGTACCTTTGTATTCCTCTGCCCATAAGCTCTTGCCCCCCAGCACCTGTGTTTCTGCAGAACCCTTCCATCTGTCACCTGCCACTGGTTTGAATAACCTCCAGTCAGATATGCAAATTATGACACCATTCCAATCAGTGCCCCAAGTATGGTGAGATAGAAACCGATCCCTCAGGCTGCCTATAAACAAGATAGATCACTGCAAGCATCTTCCACCTTTTTCCTTATATTCCTGAGGGAAGCACTGGGAATTGGGTGCTTTCTTTCCAATTGCATCATGCTACACTAGAAAGGGTGTGGGGCAAGGATGAGCAAAAGGACTATGAATTTTTCTACCATTTTGGGTACAGCTTTTTCTTGGTTAGGCATTTACTTGGTTGCTGCAGCTTCTTAACTGGTTTCTAGGGTTCTCACTAAGGTACTTTGGTCCACCTATTGTTTACTTAGTGTCTCCGTGGAACAAGGCCCTTAGGCTTCCTATTTGCCATCTTACTGATGTCATTCCCTATTACTTGTTAAAACTGCATATGAAATCATAATTATTTCAGAATTAAAAAAATAATTTTTAAAGAGAAGCTCAAATTTGGTCAAGTCCAAAGTGTTTCTTTCAGCACAACCTTTCTGCTAGTAAATTTACTCTTCAATTATGAACATGCCCAGTCTTTGTTTTTTAAGTTTTTATTTAAATTCCAGTTAGTTAACATACAGTGTAATATTGGTTTCAGATGTACAATATAGTGATTCAACACTCCCACACAATACCCAGTGCTCATCACAAGTGCACTCCTTAATCCCCATTATATATTTAACCCATCCCCCACCCACCTCCCTTCTGGTAACCATCAGTTTGTTCTCTATAGTTAAGAGCCTGTGCCTTGGCTTGCCTCTCTCTTTTTCCCTTTGCTCATTTGTTTTGTTTCTTAAATTCCACATATGAGTGACATCTTATGGTTTTTGTCTTTCTCTGACTTATTTCGCTTAACATAATACTCTCTAACTTCATCCATGTTTTTGCAAATGGCAAAATTTCATTATTTTTCATGGCTGAGTAATATTCCATTGTATGTATATGCTACTTCTTCTTTATCCATTCATCAGTCAGTGGACACTTGGGCTATTTCCATAATTTGGTCTTTTAGATAATGCTGCTCTAAACATCCGTGTGCATGTATCCCTCTCAATTGGTATTTTTGTATCATTTGGGTAAATATCTAGTAGTGCAATTTCTGGATCATAGGGTAGTTCTATTTTTAACTTTTTGAGGAAACTCCATACTGTTTTCCAGAGTGGTTGCACCACGCATTCCCACCAAAAGTGCAAGAGGGTTTGCCTTTCTCCACATCCCTGTCAACACCTGTTGTTTCTTGTGTTGTTGATTTTAGCCATTCTGAGATGATATCTTTGTAGTTTAGATTTACATTTCTCTGATGATGAGTGATGTTGAGCATCTTATGTGTCTATTGGCTATCTGTATGTCTTCTTTGGTAAAATGTCTGTTCATGTCTTCTGACCATTTATATTTATTTTTATTTTTTTAAAAGATTTTATATATTTGTTTGAGAGAGAGCATGAGTGTGGGGAAGGGGCAAGGGGAGAGGTACAAGCAAACTCCCTGCTGAGCAGGAGCCCAACGCGGGGCTTGATTCCAGGACTTTGGGATTATGCCATGAGCTGGAGGCAGATGCTTAACGGACTGAGCCACCCATGTGCCCCTACCCATTTTTTAATAGGATTATTCATTTTTTGGGTGTTGAGTTGTAGAAGTTCTTCATATATTTTGGATATTAACCATTTATGAGATATGTCATTTGCCAATATCTTCTCCCAGTCTACAGAATGGGAGTTTAGTTTTGTTGATTGTTTCTTTCACTGTGCAAAACTTCCTTTGATGACATCCCAATAGTTTATTTTTGCTTTTGTTTTCCTTGTCTGAAGAGACATACCTAGAAAAAAGTTGCTATGGCTGATGTCAAAGAAGTTACTGCCTTTGTTCTTTTCTAGGATTTTTAAGGTTTTGGGTCTCGCATTCAGGTCTTTCATCCATTTTGAATTTATATCTGTGTGTGGTGTAAGAATGTGGTCCAGGTTCATTCTTTTGCATGTTGCCATCCAGTTTTCCCAATATGATTTGTTGGAGACTATCTTTTTCCCATTTGATATTCTTTCCTGCTTTGTCAAAGATTAATTGACCATATAGTTAAGGGTTTATTTCTTGGTTTTCTATTCTGTTCCATTGATCTGTGTCTTTTTTTATGCCAGGTCCATACTGTTTTGATTCCTACAGCTTTGTAATATATCTTAAAGTCTGGAATTGTGATGCCTCCAGCTTAGCTCTTCTTTTTCAAGGTTGCTTTGGCTATTTGGGATCTTTTCTGGTTCCATACAAATTTTAACATTGTTTGTTCTAGCTCTGTGAAAAATGTTGTTGGTGTTTTGATAGGGAGTACATTAAATGTGTAGATTGCTTTGGGTTGTATAGACATTTTAGCAATATTTTTTCTTCCAATCAATGAACATGGAATATTTTTCCATTTCTTTGTGTCCTTTTCATTTTTTTTCATAAGTGTTTTATAGTTTTCAGAGTACATATCTTTTACCTCTTTCATTAGGTTTATTCCAAGGTATCTTATTGTTTTTGGTACAGTTGTAAATGGTATGAATTCCTTCATTTCTCCTTCTGATGCTTCATTACTGGTGTTTAGAAATATAATAGATTTCTGTATGCTGACTTTGTAACCTGTGACTTTACTGAATTTATCAGTTCTAGCAGTTTTTTGATGGAGTCTTTCAATTTTTCTATGTATTATCATGTCATCTGCGAATAGTCAATGTTTTACTTCTTCTTTGCTGATTTGGATGCCTTTTTTTTTTTTTAATTCCTATAGTTAACATGCAGTATAATCTTAGTTTCAAGTATACAACATAGTGATTCATCAATTCCATATATCACCCATGCTCATCACAAGTGTACTTAATCTACATCACCTATTTTACCCATTCCCACCACCCCTTTGGTAACCATCTGTTCATTCTCTATGTTTATGAGTCTCATTCTTGGTTTCTCTCTCTCTCTTTTTTCCTTTCCTCATTTGTCTTGTTTCTTAAATTCCCCATATGAGTGAAATCATGTGATATTTGTCTTTGACTGACTTATTTTGCTTAGCATTATGCTCTCCAGCTCCTTCCATGTTATTGCTAATGGCAAAATATTCTTTTTGCAGTTGAATATATATATATTTATATGTATACCACATATATACACCACGTCTTCTTTATCCATTCATGTATCAATGGATGCTTAGGCTGCTTACATAACTTGGCTATTGTAAATAATGTTGCAATAAACAGAGAGGTGTATGTATCCTTTTGAATTAGTGTTTTTGTATTTTAGGGATAAATACCTAGTACTGTGATTACTGGATTGTAGGGTAGTGCTATTTTTAACCTTTTAAACATGGCCAGTCTTTTTAATGTCATCAAAATTACCTTACTTTTGAGATCTGCCTATCTACCAATCTAATATTTTCTTTATTTAAAAATTTTTTATTTATTCATTTGCCAGAGATAGAGCAAGAGAGAGAGAGATAGAGAATACAAGCAGGGGGAAGGGCAGGCAGAGGGAGAAGACAGACTCAATCCCAGGACCCCAGGATCATGACCTGAGCCAAAGGCAGATGATGCTTAACCAACTGAGCCACCCAGGTGTCCCCCAAGCTAATATTTTCTTAACACAAGTGAAACATCAATAATGTATTCCTCTAGCTTAACCAACCTCCCTTTTTTTCTTTTTGTTTATTCAAGGTTCTGGTGTGGTATGTATAACCGTTTTGATAAAGGGCTGCAGCCCAAGAAGAGTATGCTAGACAGCCTCCTGGAAATTAAGAAGCAGAGAGCAATGCTGGAGGCAGATGTGCACAAACTAGAAAAGGTGAGGAATAATGTCTCAAAAAGAGATCCTCTTACCCCTTCTTACCCCAAGTGGGTAGATCCAACCCACTTGGAGTTTAATTTGTACTTGTGAGAAGCTTCTTGGCTGGCCTGTTACACATTCTGGCTTCTAGGTATCCTGTGTCCACAAAGCACTGAAGCACATTTCTTTTTCTTACTTCCCATGGAAAGTGGTAAATATCACACTCAGCTAGTTAAACAAGTGGATTGGTTCCCTTTCAGATGTGGATGGAATTAAGAGTAACACAAGGGAATGACAGGGAAGTCATACTGGCATTTGTTACCATCCATACAATAAGTGTGACATATTGAGTGTACCAATAAGAGCAATGAAATTGTTATATTTCCAATTATGGAAACCTTATGAAAAAATCTTATTTCCTTCCCATATAGACTGTAAACTGTTCATTGAGTAGTTGTGCTATGTGTATTGATTTTGCTTTATGATACCAGCAAAACCAAAGTCAGACACTTGTTTTAAGTACAGGTTAAACCAGGAAACAAAGATTTAACATTGTTAAAATGTCTATGATACCCAGAGCAATCTATACTTTCAATCAAAATACCAATGGCATTTTTCCAAGTGCTGGAATAACCAGTCCTAAAATTTGTATGGAACTGAAAATACCCTGAATCGCCAAGGAAATGTTGAAAAAGAAAAACAAAGCTGGGGGCATCATCTTGCCTGATTTCAAGCTATATTACCAAGCCGTGATCACCAAGACAGCATGGTACTGGCACAAAAACAGACACATAGATCAGTGGAAGAGAATAGAGAGCCCAGATATGGACCCTCAACTCTATGGTCAAATAATCTTTGACAGAGCAGGAAAAAAATATCCAATGGAAAAAAAAAAAGACAGTCTCTTCAATAAATGGTGCTGGGAAAATTGGAGAGCTATATACATAAAAATGAAACTCGACCATTCTCTTACACTATACACAAAGATAAACTCAAAATGGATGAAAAACCTCAATGTGAGACAGGAATCCATCAAAATCCTAGAGGAGAACATAGGCAGTAACCTCTTCGACATCGGTCACAGCAACTTCTATCAAGACACGTCTCCAAAGGCAAGGGAAACAAAAGCAAAAATGAAGTTTTGAAAATTCATCAAGATAAAAAGCTTCTGCACAGTAAGGGAAATGGTCAACAAAACAAAGAGGCAGCATAGACATTTTAACAATTTTTATTCTTCTGATCCATGAGCATGGGATGTTTTTCCATCTTTTTGTGTCTTCTTTAATTTCTTTCATGAGTGTTCTGTAGTTCCTAGAGTATAGATCCTTTACCCCTTTGGCTAGGTTTATTCCAAGGTATCTTATGGTTTTTGGTGATATTGTGAATGGAATCAATTCCCTAATTTCTCTTTCTACAGTTACATTGCTAGTGTATAGGAAAGCATCTGATTTCTGTGCATTGATTTTGTATCCTGCCACATTACTGAATTACTGTATGATTTCTAGTAATTTGGGGGTAGAGTCTTTTGGGTTTTCCACATAAAGTATCATGTCATCTGCAAAGAGAGAGAGTTTGACTTCTTTGCCAGTTTGAATACCTTTTATTTCTTTTTATTGTCTGATTGCTGATGCTAGGACTTTTAGTACTATGTTGAACAATAATGGTGAGAGTGAGCATCCTTGTCATGTTCCTGATCTTGAGGGAAAAGTTCTCTGCTTTTCCTCATTGAGAATGATATTCACTGTGGGCTTTTCATAGATGGTTTTTATGAATTTGAGGAATGTTCCTTCTATTCACTTAGCAGTATAACCTCTATGTCTATCCATGTTGTTGTGAATGACAAGATTTCATTCTTGTTTAGTCTGAGTAATAATCCCCTGTGTGTGTGTGTGTGTGTATACATACATACATACATACATACATACATACATACATACTTCGTCCATTGATGTGTGGATGAAGACTTGGGTAACTTCCACATCATGGCTATTAATAAATATTGCTGCAATAAACATAAGGGCATGTTTATCTTTTTCAATTAGTGTTTTCATTTTCTTTAGGTAAATACCCAGTAGTAGAATTACTGGATCGTGTGGTAATTCTATTCTTAATTTTTTGAGGAATCTCCACACTGTCTTTCACAGTGGTTACACCTATTTGCATTCCCACCAACAATACACAAGGGTTCTTTTTTCTCCACATCCTCACCAGCACTTGTTATTTCTTGAATTTTTTATTTTAGTCATTCTTACAGGTGTAAAGTGACAACTCATTGTGGTTTTCATTTGCATTTCCCTGATGATTATTAGTAAATGTTGAGAATCTTCCCATGTGTCTGTTGACCATCTGTATGCCTTCCTTAGAAAAATGTCTATTTAGGTCCTCTGCCCATTTATAAATCAGATTACTTGTTTTTTGGTGTTGAGTTGTATATGTTCTTTATATATTTCGGGTATTAACCCCTTAGTGCATATGTCATTTGCAAATATCTTCTTCCATTCTGTGGGTTGTCTCTTTGTTTTGCTGAGTTTCCTTCATTGTGCAAAAGCTTTTTTTTTTTTTTTTTTTGGTGTAGTCCCGATAGTTCATTTTTGCTTTTGTTTCCCTTGCCAGAGGAGACCTACCTAAAAAAATGTTTCTATGGCCAGTGTCAAAGAAATTTTGCCTATGTTTTCTTATAGCAGTTTTATGGCTTCAGGTCTTGCATTTAGGCCTTTAGTCCATTTTGAGTTTGTGTGTGTGTGTGTGTGTGTGTGTGTGTACTATATAAAAAAGTTTGAGAATAATGTGTATTAAGTCTAAATGTTTGGTAGAATTCACCTGTGAATATATTTGCTTCTGGACATTTGTTTGTTGGGAATTTGTTGATTACTGATTCAATTTTGTTACTAGTATTCTGTTCAGTTTTTCTAATTCTTCCTGCTACAATTTTACAAGAAGAAGAATATAAAGGGATATAGCTCCTTTATATTTTTGTGGTGATGGTTATTTCTCCTTCATTTCTGTTTTTATTTACTTAGGTACTTTTTTTTTTTTCAGTTTTTCTTTCTTTTTTTTTATTTAATATGTTATTTTAATCACCATACAGTACATCATTAGTTTTGTTTTTTTTTTGTCTTTTTTTTTTATTCTTATGTTAATCCCCATACATTACATCATTAGTTCTAGATGAAGTGTTCCATGATTC
>NW_028061862.1:0-394 GCF_054177405.1 Leptonychotes weddellii
TTTTTAAAGCTAGGGTGTCTGTATTTATATCAGACAGAATAGAGTTTATGATAAGGAATGTTATTTAAAGAATGGCATTCATATTGATAAAGGGATCAATTCATCAGCACATATAAAAAAGCCTAAATATGAATAGCCTGACAATAGAACTCTAAAACACATGAAGGGAAATGGGTTACTTAAAAAGTTAATGATGGGGCGCCTGGGTGGCTCAGTTGGTTAAGCGACTGCCTTCGGCTCAGGTCATGATCCTGGAGTCCCTGGATCGAGTCCCACATCGGGCTCCCTGCTCGGCAGGGAGCCTGCTTCTCCCTCTGACCCTCCCCCCCACCATGTGCTCTCTCTCTCTCATTCTCTCTGTCTCAAATAAATAAATAAAATCTTAAAAAAAAAA
>NW_028061863.1:0-394 GCF_054177405.1 Leptonychotes weddellii
GTCAAAACATACATTGTAGTGAAGAGTGAGAAAAGGAGGATCTGAATCTTCCACTCACAAGAAAAGCCTAGGAGTATAAATTCTCTTACAGAAGCAAAGCTGGAATATGACTCAGAGACATTCATTGGGTCAGTAACCTGCAAGGTCAAGAGACATATTGTCATCAGTTAGGACTAGTTTTAAATGTGCTCCTTTTTCAGAATGAAGAGAAGACAATGAACATGGGGTCATTTTTCAAAAGAATCATCAGGTAGGAAGAGAATGTAGTTTACTTGTTTTGGTTATGTACTCTGAGTTTTGGGCATAGTAGGTAGCTGGCTGCACAGAAACAAACTTTGCCTGCTTCTGAATCTCTTCCTCATTATGGTACCATGATAGAACAGGTAAAGTTAAA
>NW_028061864.1:0-394 GCF_054177405.1 Leptonychotes weddellii
GGCGCCTGGGTGGCTCAGTCGTTAAGCGTCTGCCTTCGGCTCAGGTCATGATCCCAGGGTCCTGGGATCGAGTCCCGCATCGGGCTCCCTGCTCGGCGGGAAGCCTGCTTCTCCCTCTCCCACTCCCCCTGCTTGTGTTCCTGCTCTCACTATCTCTCTCTCTGTCAAATAAATAAATAAAATCTTTAAAAAAATAAAAATAAAAATAATAGGATATTCATTAATACAGTGTATTAATAGATCTAAGAAAACAAGTCATATAATTATCTTCAGAGATGCTGAAAAAACTTTTGACAAAATTTATTATCCATTCATGAATAAAACATTGAAGAAAAGAGTAATTTATGTGACAAAAGTGTTATCTCAAATCACTGGAGCCAAGATAGTATAAAGA
>NW_028061865.1:0-394 GCF_054177405.1 Leptonychotes weddellii
CACCAACCACTTTTTAAATGAAAAACTGCTATAGTCCAATATATGCTTTCTACCATCACCATTCTCATTCAATCTAAACAATTGTTTCATGAATGATAGTCACTTCATCTTTCATTTAGTATTTCTCTATGAGGTTCATTATGACATCACTCCTTTTCAATTCTCAAAAAAAAAAAAAAAGGGTCCACTATGTGCCACATTTATTTCAATAAACCACCTTCTGTAGTAATCACAGTTGACGTATATTTCCGGTTGAAAATTGATTCTCTAGGACTGTGTCATACCTCCTCTTTGAATACCTTTAATCATTATTTTTTAGTCTCCTCTTGTAGAAGTAATTGCATTACGTACCTACTAACACAGGCTTATACACTTTTCTATGCTCTCCAAATAC
>NW_028061866.1:0-394 GCF_054177405.1 Leptonychotes weddellii
AAGATTTTATTTATTTATTTGAGACAGAGAGAATGAGAGAGACAGAGAGCACATGAGAGGGGGGAGGGTCAGAGGGAGAAGCAGGCTCCCTGCCGAGCAGGGAGCCCGATGCGGGACTCGATCCAGGGACTCCAGGATCATGACCTGAGCTGAAGGCAGTCGCTTAACCAACTGAGCCACCCAGGCGCCCCCACGTGGCCAATATTTAAAGCAGTAAACAGGTAATTATAAGCCAGGACTCTTTACACCTGTGTAAACTCTAAATTAATTCTGTTACTATGTTTCTCATTTTTTACAACCTCAAATATATGCACGTTTTTAATATTTTCTTTACTTATAAAATCCGTCATAGGATGATGTGTTACCTGTTGGCGTGATCTTACCCAAGCTCTGT
>NW_028061867.1:0-394 GCF_054177405.1 Leptonychotes weddellii
CAATGCGTTTGTTAGCACCTTTATCAGTAACAATAGTTTCAATTTGCTTACCTTTATTCGCAAGTTTATTCGTTGTTTCAGCTTTCGCTAAGGCTTCTTTAATTTTTGGTTGTTTAACGAAGACGAACTTTTCTGGCAGTTGGATATATTCTTGCAGTAATCTAATGCCTGAAATAGATCTATCCAAGTTAAAAGTAAGCGCCTCATCATCTTCGAAGCCAGAATGTTCAGGGGTTTGCCCAAGTTCATACATCCAGTCTTGAGGTTGCTCGTAGCTATGGCATAATACTTCGTTGCAAGACCCTAAAAGCAAATATAGTAGTTGAGACGATAGATTAAGCTCTGAGCCTAAATATAACAATAAATCTTTAGGCATTAAGTCAGAGCATCTCTC
>NW_028061868.1:0-394 GCF_054177405.1 Leptonychotes weddellii
ACCAGCAGATTTCCCTCACACCTCAATGACCGGATCTGGGTCACAGCCCCACTCCTAAAGCCATGTCTGGATTTTAGGGGATGGTGTGCCGGGCATGGCTTCACCCCTGGGCTGAGGAGGCCCACCAGGTCTGTTGCTGCAGAAGGAACCCAGGGCTCTGCGAGTGAAGGAAGGAGCGGCGGGCTGCGGGGTGGGCGGCTGCCCATGTCCACCACCTTCTCCTCAGCGCTGCGATGGAGTGTCCCGGGCAGGGTGGGGTCGGGGCTGGTGGCCAAGCCCAGTCCTGGGGGCCGAAGGCCCTGCACTGAGCCTCAGTCCTCCATGGGCCGTGGGATCCGGTCCACGGCACAGCCTCCTCCCCTGTGGAGTGGGGGCCACGACAGCACCTGCTGAG
>NW_028061869.1:0-394 GCF_054177405.1 Leptonychotes weddellii
GCGCCTGGGTGGCTCAGTTGGTTAAGCGACTGCCTTCGGCTCAGGTCATGATCCTGGAGTCCCGGGATCGAGTCCCGCATCAGGCTCTCTGCTCGGCAGGGAGTCTGCTTCTCCCTCTGACCCTCCTCCCTCTCATGCTCTCTGTCTCTCATTCTCTCTCTCAAATAAATAAATAAAATCTTTAAAAAAAAAAAAAAGAGGTTTCCACAACATGACTGACAACAAAGCCCATTAATTTCCTTCCAACCTACTTCCTTTATTCTCATTCAGGACAGAAATTTTGCTAATAATTTGTTGGTATTTTTGATACTTTGCTCTAAATAGGACTTATTTATGGAAAATTACATAAAGGGCCTTTGTACCTTAATATAGCTAGTTACTTTTAACAAAATAA
>NW_028061870.1:0-394 GCF_054177405.1 Leptonychotes weddellii
AAAAAGATTTTTATTTATTTATTTGAGAGAGAGAGAGAGAGCACAAGCAGGGGGGAGGGGTAGAGAGAGAGGGAGAAGTAGACTCCCTGCTTCTCATTGAGCAGGGAGCCCAGTGCGGGACTCAATCCCGGGACCCTGGGATCATGACCTGAGCAGAAGACAGACACTTAACCGACTGAGCCACCCAGGCACCCAAAAAAGGGGAAACTTTTTTTAAAAAAGAAATTATTCACATATGTCTATTTTAATGGGTAAAAAAATCAAGTAAAGAGTTTGAGCTATTATAAAATTACTTTTTGGTAATTTTTTTAAGAACCTAATGTTCCTAAAATGAGTTAGAGGCCAGGGAAACAAAGTAAAAGTAGGAATAGCACAGAGGAGCAGGCATATAAAT
>NW_028061871.1:0-394 GCF_054177405.1 Leptonychotes weddellii
AGGAGAGGCGGAGGGAGAGGGAGAGAGAGAATCTCAAGCAGACTCCACACCCCAAGGGGAAGCCCAATGTGGGGCTCGATCTCATGACCCTGAGATTATGACCCAAGCCAAAACCAAGAGTCGGACACTTCACTGACTGAGCCACCCAGGTGCCCCTCAAGTCATAACTTTAAATTAAATTAATTTAAATTTCATTCAATTTTGATCAAATTAATTAAAATTGAAATTAAATTAGTTTGATTAAACATTTTAAGTTAAAAAAATTTTTGGTTTCTATTTTATTTCTTCTAAAAGCCATCTATCTTAATTTTTAAACCTCTCTCCAGAACTATATTCATATAAGCCTCCTCCCTTAATAAACTCCTCACTGCTCATTAACCACTGTTCTGTAGTC
>NW_028061872.1:0-14795 GCF_054177405.1 Leptonychotes weddellii
GGGGGGGGGGGAGGAAAAATAGAAAAGCATTATGGGAGATTAAGTAATTGGTAATGGACTTTTTACTTTGTTAATGTCTCCAAAAAATAACTGAGATGTAACTATACTAAATTTAAAGTTATATGTTTTTGTTGCTTATTAGTAACATTTTAAGATTTCAGGTTTTGAGTTATTCTGGATTGTGGTGTAATCGGTAATTGATTTTTCACTTTATTATTATTGTGAAATAAACCAACAGGCAGCTATAACATTTAAAGTAGATTATACTTTATTACTAATGAAAATGTTTACTTGTTTAGATTTCTTCATTTTGAGAAATTGAATGAAGAATTCTGATAAAAACTCTCAATTTAAAAGTCTCTCATGTTTTATTGCAGGATGATTCTGACTTCCTGTATATTGATGTTTGGTCCTCCAACTTCTCATGGGGAGGAAAATCTCCCCCAGAGGAAGGGTCTCTAGTTGTTATTACAAAAGGACAGACAATTTTGCTGGATCAAAATACACCTATTCTGAAAATGTTGCTTATTCAGGGTAAATTTCTGAAAGTCTGCTTATTATATTCTGTCTATGGTATATTTTTGTGAAGTAAATTTAACTAAATGTTCATGATTATGAACATCCATAGTGGTATGAGGTTTTGAATGCAATGTGTAGTACTGTGTTCTTTAAATTGAGCATCAGAATCTGTTTGCGGTATGCAATTATTTAATGTGTTGTGAGCAGAATCTTTTAAGGAAATAGAAAAGAAAATATCAGAGTGTCTTGCATTTTTGTGGGTAAGCATCTTTTAAAGTTAAATGTTTTATGAAACTTTTGTTTTAATAATAATGTGTGTATGTGTATCCACATATGCATACGCACTTGCAATGGATCATAACAGTGAAAAGTATTTCCCGTTTAGGAAAAGACTGGTATAGTGGGTCCCAGAGGTTACAAAATCATAGAGACTTGCTAAATTCTATACTAAATGACCCTCAGACTCCCATTGGATGCCAGTTGTGATTCTCACCTTTGCCTTTGAACATACTCTCATTGTACTTGGGGTTCTCTCTGCTTCTTGATATTCTGTTACTACTATAGAAGACTAAATAACTCTTATAACTGCATGTAAAAGCAATAATGATTGGCAAGAGTAAAATGCTTTGGGCTTTCGTGTATAAACTTTGCCATAATGGTTTTAGCTGCTCAAAGACCTTTATATTTTGTTTTTGTTTTAACTTCTGGGTTAACAGTAGTGTTTCAGTTGTTTGAAGTTATTATCTGTTGGACTTTTGGACAAGTACAGTTTTACTGTTCACAAATTTGCATCAGTCTCATAAGAATGTATCTTAGCACATTCTTTAAAAATGCCAGTCAAGCTATAGGTGTTGCTAGTGCATATTAGTGGATGGAAAGTTCAGAGGTAATGTCAGCATTATAACAATTTGTATAAAAAGTGCTTTTCTTTCATTTTAATTGTTTTTGTTCTTAATTTATATTTGGAGGCCCTGTGTTTATAGAACTTTAATTCTATGTAGCTGTACTCTTTAAAAGCATTGAAAATAACAATGATCAAGGGAAAATAATGTGCCTAGACATTTAATTTTCTATTAACTCCTGGGTCTTGTCTGAAGTTTTTATACTTTATGTTGCCAAAGAGCTGAAGTTAAGTGACATACAAAATGATATCAGATAAGAATAAGAATTTAAATTTGTATGTGTAATTTAACAAATAGCATTTAATGATAATTTCCCTTGTGTTGTATTTGAAAATTGTATGGTTCATAGGTGGGACTCTAATATTTGATGAAGCTGACATTGAACTGCAGGCAGAAAATATTCTAATTACGGATGGAGGCATTCTTCAGGTATACAAGAGAACCTAATATATAATCATCGCTGACCTCTCTCCATTTCTTTGTAAAATACCATGTGTAAAATGGTTAGGTAATTATAACAGACGCTCATAAGTTCCTCTTTATGTAGGTCTCTGTTATCAGTCTAAAATCCTTTTTTCTGGGGAAAATTTTCCAGAGTATTCTTGTGCTTTTTTTTTTTTTTTTAAATATTTTATTTATTTATTTGACAGAGAGAGTATTCTTGTGCTTTTAATGGAAGGATAATAGTGAATTATCGTAGAGCAGAATTTTAAATAGCACAGAAAAAAAATTGCTCAGAGATATGGCTAAAGTCAATCAGTATTGTTTCCAAAGATCTGACATAGTGTACTTGGCTGCCTAGAAAATTTAAGGTTTATCTTTCATAAGAAAGATACTGATAACTGAACAATGGGTTTCTCAAAAGAAAGGATGACTTTTGAGTGTTTAGAATTGTGGATATTGAGTTTTAACTTTTGAATGATGCTTGTGAAATGCCTTGCAGATTGGGACGGAAGCATCCCCATTTCAACACAGGGCAGTCATTACTTTGCATGGACACCTGCGATCTCCCGAGCTCCCAGTATATGGCGCCAAAACTCTGGCCGTGCGAGAGGGAATCCTGGATCTGCATGGTAGGGCAGCCAAAAGGGCTCAGGGAACTGGTACAGGAGATACTAGCCAGAAAACCAGAGATAATTCTCCTGATTATCCTCTCTAAATGAAACCTTGCCAGGCCTCTCCTGTCTTTATGTATACCCTCTTTATCTCTGGCCTCCACTTATCCAAGGCGGGTCAGCCCCTCAGAGTACCAAGACTCACAACCGAGGTCACTCCTGGCAAAGCCCTTCTGGGTCTTCTCTACACCCTTCTGCTTATTCCTTTCCACGTGTTCCCATAACAGCTTTTGCCTATTTTAGCACTTTGTACATAGTGATCGTTTACTGCATCCGTTTATCTATATAAAAGGGCAGTAAGTCTGGAAGCAGAAGACTGTAACTTCTTATATTTGTATTTTAAAATAGGCTCTTTCTAAAGTATAACTATAAGTTTACAGTTGTACTTTTATATAACTATATTCTGGAAATGCATCAGCAAATAAAAACGACTATGGTCATGTTTGAGGTATCAGGGTTACTTATTTAAAGGAAGCATGGTGTGAATCCTTTTTACATAAAAGTCTTCTGTATTGCAATAATCTGTTTCTTTTATAAATTTAGAATGTATAAACGTCCCTATTATGATGATAACTGTTGCCCTGCGTTATGCTAAATAATATCCTAATATAATTTTCAGAAATTTTCACATTTCATTTATCTCCAGATTACCAATTTAAGTGATTTCTATCAACAGTGGCAAAGATAATAGGCCTCTGCCCCTTGCAGCAACAGTATCACCACCACGTTTATATTGTGTTCCTATAAAGAAGATTGTTTTAAATGAATCATGGAACACTTCATCTAAAACTAATGATGTAATGTATGGGGATTAACATAAGAATAAAAAAAATAAAAATAAATAAATAAATAAAAAAGAAGATTGTTTTAAGTGGAGTATATCATTGTAGGCAGATGTTTTTAGTTTTGTAGGCCCACACATGTTATCATAAACCTGTTACTTTTATAAAGCAAACATTCTAAATATTCCTTTTTCTTTTTTGAGGAAGGTATAAAATGCTAAGGTAAAACGAGCCTTCCCAGCATTTATTCAATCCAGGCGAATATTTAAAATGCATAAAGCTCTCACTATGCAAGAGAATGCATCTTTAGAAATACTCAGTGTGTATGTTGGCTCCAGGTCTGCCTGTTTCTGTGATCTGGACTCATCTGGCTCATACTGCAAAGGCAGGAGAAAGAACTTTGATTTTACAAGAAGCAGTAACTTGGAAACCAGGAGATAAGATTGTAATTGCAAGCACAGGTCACAGGTATGATGTCTTCTGGGCATGATCATTTTAATTTAGGACAGAGATTTTTTAAACTATGTGAAAGAGGATGATTCAGAAGATCCACAACTATTTGATTTAAATTTGAAAGCTCTAATAAAGAATTATGAACAGCCAAGTACCTTTTTGCCGAATGTTAACATTGGGTTGAACACCAGTGTGTTGTTTTCGTTGATTAATTTACAATAAGGAAAAGTATAAATTTGAACCTGTAAAATGTATACTAATGAAATGTTTTTCATGGTTAGATTCTCATGTAAGATTTTGCTTGAAAAAAGCATTCTGCTATTAACAGCCATTTAGAAACATCTGACTTAGAGCTTCAGCCAAATACATTAATGAATGCAGAAATGTAAATGAACTGCTTTATTTGGGGTTGCCAAAGAACATGGTTGAAAGCAGCTCTTTCATATCTTATAGTCTTGACAGTGGTTCCCATGGAGTAAGACTGTTAGTAATGATTGAATCAAAGAGAAGAAATTATTATAGAATGAGTGATGATTAACATGACCTTTTACATGTCTGGCATTTTACAATTGAAACAGCTTATGACCTTTAATTTCTGTTTAATTATATGTATTAACAAGCAAGAAATAAAAGGAACAAGAGTAATATAGCTACACCAAGAATACTGGGGGGGAAAGAGAGCAAGAGGAGCTTTCTTTTTGCTTTATTATTCAAATTATGGGTAATAGCAAAATTGGATATGATTATGCTTATCAGGTAACAAATAATAATTTATGATAAGAAACAGCTAAATTATGTTAAGGTTGTGACTAAATTTAGAATTAAAATTCAAGATGGCATTTTGAGTTTGCCGTTTTCCAAGTTAAAAATAGACTTGCAGATGTTGGGAAGAGTTAAATATATACTTAGCTTTATAAGTGCCCTTTTATTTCTGGCTTTGGAAGAAGTTTTAATTATATAATGGCAAAATAAAAAGCAGCAAAATGACAGGGCTTACTAATAGAATAGAAAGTTCTCATTTATAGCTTTTCTATATGAAGTAAGAGGGTAAGTTTAGAATTTAGCTGAGGGATACTTAGTTTTAAGAAACAAAAATTAAGAAATTTCCCACCAAATTTAACTCACTGTTCACTATTTCATTTGCAAGTTGTATTTGAGAATTTGTAAAGCAAGTGGTCGAGACTACTACTTCTAAAATTAGTCAGCCTGGGTCCACCTCCCAGCAATACCACTTACGAGTCCTGCAGCCATATTGTTTCATCTTTTTGTGCTTCAGCAAAACTGGAATACTCTTTGTATCTATTTCAGAATTATTGTAAGAATTAAATGAGTTAGTATGTATAAGCACTTAGAGTGGAACTGGCTCAGAGTAAGTGCTATGTAAATGTTAGATTAAAAAAATAAATGTTAGATATTATTATAAAGGAGCGAAGTGTTTTTAGGTGCACATAACATAAAAGATGCTTTGCAGAACTTTCTTCTCTAAAGAAATCTCTGTATCATCTGAATCCAAGAGAATTTAGGAGAGGCCAACCTAAACCCCCCCTTTTTTTTTTAAATTTTGTTTATTTATTTGACAGAGACACAGTGAGAGAGGGAACACAAGCAGGGGGAGTGGGAGAGGGAGAAGCAGGCTTCCCGCGGAGCAGGGAGCCCGATGCGGGACTCGATTCCAGGACCCTGGGATCATGACCTGAGTCGAAGGCAGACACTTAATGACTGAGCCACCCAGGAGCCACCTAAACCCCTTTTCTATACCACCGATAGGATCTTATACTATTGATATATCCTTAGCTCAAGGACCCTTCATGAATGGGTGAATCCTCAACTCCCCCTGGCTTCCTTTCCCCACAGTTCCTTCCCTGGGTCTTTTGGATTTGTGGGATTCTCCATCCACACTATCATGAAAAACATCTTTATTCTCCTATCCTTTCTAGCCACTTTCATTTTATCTTTTTATTTTTTAAACTTTTAAAAAAGATTTATTTATTTATTTTTTACAGAGAGAGAGCGGTGGCAGTGGGAAGGGTAGAGGGAGAAGGAGAGAAAGTCACAAGCAGACTCTGTGCTGAGTGCGGAGCCCAACTCGGGGCTTGATCTCACAACTCTGAGATCACGACCTGAGCCAAAACCAAGAGTCAGACGTGTAACCGACTGCGCCACCCAGGCGCCCCCATTTTGTCTTTAAAAAAAATTATTGAATTGCCTAAATATTATGCCCATTTTTTCATTGCATTTTTGTTATCCATTTTTCCCCTTAAGCCCCTATAGTCTAATTTCTGTCTTCACAAAAACTTTCCCAGTGACTTTCTGACTACTAGCATCCTTCATTTCCTGCACATCACTAGGTTCTTTGGATTCTTGCCCTTGCAATGTCTCTTCCATTGTCTTTCCCTGCTCTCAGTTTAATTTAGACTCTGTCCCTCACACCTGGAATATGACATCACCTTCCTATCTGGGCTCCACTCCTCTATTTTTCTCCCCCTCACAAATTCATTCTGCATTGATTTGTCGAATCCATTGAACAGTGTTAGTGAGCGGTGCCAGCTAACTGTACGAAGTGCTCAGCATACAAAATGACTGAATCTCTACGTACCTGACCCAGAGGGGCAGCCAAGTAGAGGAAAGGACAGGGCAGCAGATAGGCCGGCAGCAGCAGACGTGAGGGGACCGCAGTGTGGTTACAGTGAGCACTGACAGGGCATTAGGAAGAATGTACTGGGAATCCAGAAGAAGGGCTGGGAAAGTTGAGAGAGGTGACTTTTTACCTGGTTCCCATGTGACATTGTCATTTGAACTGGTATTTAAAAGAGGAAAAAGATTTGTTAACGGAGAGAAGAGTCAAAAGGGAGTATCAGGAAGACACAGAAATAACTTCCCTAAGCTTGCCTCTGTTGACTGCACCACCCATACCTTAGCAGATAATATACCACCGGGCACTGACACACATCTCCTGAAAGTCACGGGCACTTTCTACTTGGCATCCTTAGCTCTGTGCCTAGAAAACAGGCGGGACATTCAGTAAATGTTTGCTGAATGACCAAATACATGAATGAGTGTTATAGAATTGATAAGTCCTTTGGCTGTGGCTGGACTTGGAGGTGCACTGAAGAAGTGGTAGAAATGAGACCTCTGAAACTTCACCTCAGTCATTTCTTTGCCCTACTCAGGAACCTCCAGAGGTTTCCCTCTGTAAGGGTTTCTCAACTTCAGTGCTGTTGACACTTTGGACCTGACAAGTCCTTATTGTGTTGGATTGCCCCGTGCATTAGAGGATGTTTCTAAAATCCTTGGCCACTCCCCACAAAATGCCAATAGCTCCCCCTGATCTGTGACAACCAAAAATGTGTCCAGGCATTGCCAGATGTCTCATGGGGAATATAATCATCCTCAGTTGAGAACCACTGGGTGTGATCTTCAAAGTTATAAATGAATAGTTCTTTTGAATACTTTATAGGAATTAGTACAGTTCTCTGAACAACTATAGCACTTGGAAAATATTTATTTAATTGAGATGCTTTTATAAAATTTATTCAGTTACTCTAAGAAAGACTTAGAGACCATCTTCAAATTCCTCTTCAGAATATTATATGACATTTAAAACTTTCCTATTTTACAGATGAAGTGTTCAAAAACTGTGAGACAAATGCACTAAAACAAGATTATGTCGATTTAGATTAATTTTGGAAGTTTTTTCGTTAAAATTTTTACAGGCACAGTCAACAAGAGAATGAAAAGAGGACCATCGCATCTGTATCTGCCGATGGCATGAAGATAATGCTAACTGAGCCACTGAATTACACACACTTAGGAATCACTGTCAGACTCCCCGATGGAACTCTGTTTGAAGCGAGAGCCGAAGTCGGAATTCTTACAAGAAATATTTTAATAAGAGGATCTGATAATGTGGAGTGGAATATCAAAATTCCAGCATGTCCGGATGGATTTGACACTGGTAATTTTAGCAGCCAGAGCGTGTCAAATTAATTGTTTCCAGGCATTGCAAAAATGGTCCCTGGGAACAAAATCACCCCCAGTTGCAAACTGCCAGGCGAGGTTATGCTGTAGTAATAAATAAGCCCCAATGGCAGGGATTCAATTGAGAAAGATGTATTTCTCGTTCATGCTGCATGTGTCCGAAATGCTCTTTCTAAAGATTCCAGGATCTGGGCTGCGGGAGGCTCTACTTCAACAGAGGCCTCTGTGATCTCTGGGACAGAAGAAGTCATGTGATGGCGGGGAGTCAAGCAACAGCACTTACTTTGGTCCTGAAGTGACATGTGTCTCTTCCACTCAGGTGTCATTAGACAGAACTGATAACATAGCTATGCTTAACTTACCATAGTACTTCTATGTGTGCCTGTGTGTGTAGCAGATAGATGACATTGTGATTTAACAATAGATAAATAGATGGATGGATGGATGGATAGATAGATAGATAGATGATACTTTTATGTAATAACTAATACCATTACAGTCCGATATGGAGTTAAATACTAACAAACAGAGCTTAAGTATAGCCTTTCCTTCGATGGGATAAATGAGACAAGGCTCCCTGGATCCAGTGTCAAATAACCTACATTCTGATTCCAGTTCATGAAACTTAATTTCATCCTGTTTAAAATAAGAATATGTCCTGTTCTGTCCACTTACTGTAGTTATAGGAATTAAGTGACAAAATGCATATTCTAGTGCTACACAAATATAAGATTGCATTATGTTACTTCCCAAATCTTGGGGCAAAGCTTCAGAGATAATAAGACAAAGTACCTTTATCAGTATTCATTCAACCATTCAAATATTTATTTAGTATCTTTGAAAAATTCTGTAATAGGTGCTTTAGGAAATGCAAAGGTGAACAAGACAAGGCACTCACCTTGCTTGCTATTTAGAGGAGGAAATGATATGAATGCAAATAATTATGTCACAGGATGAGATTAAAATTATATATGAATAAAAAGATATAATTAGGTATGGGAGGAAATCTTAATATAATTAGAGGATTTTGCCATGGTTTTTCTTTATGTTTTCTTAAAAAATATTTTTAAAGGTGAATTTGCTACACAGACATGCTTCCAAGGAAAGTTTGGAGAAGAAATAGGAAGTGACCAGTTTGGAGGCTGCATTATGTTCCATGCTCCCATACCTGGTGCTAACATGGTAACTGGAAGAATAGAATATGTAGAGGTAAGAAGCATTACTGTTAAATCACAATGGTTTGCCGGAGGTTATCCATACAATGAATAAGCACTGAATTCCTGCTTTTTGCCAGATGCTGCTTATAATCTAGTAGAGGAGACAGATAAGTAAACACACAGTTTTGATACACCCAATTATTCACCCATTTAATCATGCCAAAATTTTCTCTATTTTTATCGCATCCCACATCAAATTCATCAAGTTCTATCCATACTGCCTACAAAATACAATGACCCGCATCCACTCTCTCTCCACCACTGCTACCTGATCCCTCAACCAAGCCACTATCCCCTCTAACCTAGATTATTATGATTTTCTCCTAACTCAACATCCTGTGTCCACCCTTTCTCCAATAGAATCTCCACACCACAGTCAAATACAAATTTTTAAGTATAAATAAGATCTTGTTGCACTCTGTTTAATGGCTTCATATTACACCTAAAACAAAAAGCCCAAGTCCTTCCCATAGGACCCACACGATCTGTCCCCCAGCTGGCCTCTGACTTTACCTCCTATGATTTCTACCCCTGGCTCATGCCATGCTAGCTACATGGGCCTCCTTGTATCTACTGACCATGTCAGGCATATTTTTGTCTCGGGTTCTTTGTGCTTGCTCTTCATTATGCTCGGAATGCTCCTCTACCAAATGCTTGTTTAGTTCACATTCATTTCAGTCAGGTGTCTCCTCAAGTGTTCTCTCTTAAGACAGGCCTTTCCTCACCATCTTTATTTGAAATAACTGCCCAAACCTGTTTTCCTTTATTTACTCATAACTCCTGACATATATCTATTTTCAATCTCTCCCTCCAGAACATAAATTCAATTAGTTCAGAGATTTTGTCTTTCTGGTTTTCTGCTGATTCTCATGTGGCTGGAACAGTGCTTGGCATATAACAGGTTCTCAACTGATTGTTAATTGAACCAAAATATAAATAAATGAACAAATATGCAAGTTATCTGCAAGAGATTAGGAGCCCCTCTGTATCTTATTCATATTCAGTCTATATAATCAGAATTTAGCCTAGTTTTTGTCAAGTATTCAGTAAATGGGAGGAAGGAAGGAAGAAAGGAAAGTGGGGAGGGGAGAGGGCGTGTGTGAGAGAGAGAGGGATAGTAAAACCTATAAATCTATTACACTGGGAACACCTAGACTACAAACAACGTATGGAGGGTGATAGAGTCCACATCTGTGTTTTATGAAACTTCCCTCCTCCTAGAATATGTTACACATATGTGACATCTAAGATATAGACTGAGTGAGGTTGCCAGGGTCAATCTGTGTATTAATTATTAATAATAGTTAATTTGTAATTTTTAGATGGAGAATGAAAATAAATAGGTGCCCTAACATCTTCCTTCCTAACCTTCTAGGATCATATTACACACACACACACACACACACACACTGGCATCCTCTGTATTAAATTACTAGATCGTAGACCTATTGAAAGAAAGCACAGCACAGTAGTTAATAACAGCACCAAATGTAGAATCAGACCACCTTGGATTTAAATGGAGTTTTATAACCATGAACAAGATAGTTAGCCCTTGTGAACTTCAATTTCTTCATCTGTAAAATGAAGCTGATGATCACTGGCTCCTTCATAGGACTGTGGTGAAGACCGTGATCATGTATATACAACAGAGCACAGTATCTGGCACACGGCAAACATTCAAGCAATGTTTCCTATTATTATCTAAGAATCAAAGTGAAGGAGAAAAATAAGCCTTTGAGAGGTTTTATTTTGCTAAACATGGAAGTTTACTAATAGACTAAAGTGAAAAGCAGAAGATTCAAAGATGGCTTTTGTTCATTCATTCATTTGGTAACAAGTATGGGCTGTTATATGTTGAATAAAACAATGTAGGTTGAAGGTCACATAACATTTTTGAATGATAAATGTGAATAATAAGGAAGATATAAATATTAATAATTATTATTATAAAATTGGAGATTATTTTGAAACGAGAAGACAGAAGCCAGACAAATTATGAGTGTATGTGTATCACTAAATAGCTATGATTTCTGGGCTTGACAGATATTCCATGCTGGCCAGGCTTTCCGGTTGGGGCGTTATCCAATACATTGGCACCTGCTTGGAGATTTACAGTTTAAATCTTATGTAAGAGGCTGTGCAATTCACCAGGCCTATAACAGAGCCGTTACTATCCATAACACACATCACCTGCTGGTGGAGCGGAATATTATATATGATATCAAGGGAGGAGCATTTTTTATAGAAGATGGTATTGAACATGGCAATATCTTGCAGTATAACTTGGCAGTATTTGTGCAGCAAAGTACCAGTCTTCTGAATGATGATGTGACCCCCGCTGCATTTTGGGTAACGAACCCAAACAACACCATACGACACAATGCAGCTGCTGGTGGCACTCACTTTGGCTTTTGGTACCGAATGAACAACCACCCTGATGGGCCATCCTATGACCGAAACATTTGCCAAAAAAGAGTTCCTCTTGGAGAGTTCTTTAACAACACTGTTCATTCTCAAGGTTGGTTTGGAATGTGGATATTTGAAGAATATTTCCCCATGCAGACAGGATCTTGTACTTCTACAGTGCCAGTGCCTGCGATATTTAATTCACTGACTACTTGGAATTGTGAAAAAGGAGCTGAATGGGTCAATGGAGGTGCCCTTCAGTTCCATAACTTTGTGATGGTAAATAATTTTGAGGCTGGAATTGAGACCAAAAGGATTCTGGCTCCTTATGTTGGAGGATGGGGTGAAACCAATGGAGCAGTGATTAAAAATGCCAAAATAGTTGGGCATCTCGATGAACTGGGAATGGGGTCTGCATTTTGCACAAGGAAAGGCCTGGTTCTCCCATTTAGTGAAGGCTTGACTGTATCATCTGTACACTTTATGAACTTTGACCGTCCCAACTGTGTAGCTTTGGGAGTGACGTCCATCACTGGAGTTTGTAATGAGAGATGTGGAGGCTGGAGTGCAAAATTTGTTGACATCCAGTATTTTCACACACCAAACAAGGCTGGCTTTCGATGGGAACATGAAGTGGTACTGATTGATGTTGACGGTTCGCTTACAGGTAAATGTTATGTTCTAATTTCTGATAACATACATTGGAAATATATTTGTGTTAACGCAGAGAGTTGAATTGTCAGAGCAGACTCACATGAATCACAGATCTTACCCAGCACCAAACTTTGCAAGTGATTTAAGGATATAGGTCAACAATAGGCTCAGATTAGATGTTCTTTCCTGGAAGAGACCCAAATCGTCAAATGTAGCCTCCCCAAATATCCTTTTTTCTTGCATTTGCTCTTTGGTTTGGAATTAACAGCAAATTCTGAGCAATATTTATGGAAACACTGACTACAAAAGGAAATCATTTCAGTTTTAGAGCTTCTTCATTTTATATATATTCAGTTAATTATACAGGTAAGAAACTGTTTACATGACTACCCAAATTCTCCAGCCAGTCATGCCCCATAAATATATATATTCCAGGTTTATTTACATAAGCAATGTGGGTAGACTGGATATATCCTACTAAAATACTTTAAAGGAAAGGAATAAGTTACAGGCCTGCTGTTAACCCTTTTCTTTCCAATCTAAATTCTGAATTTGAAATTAATTAAAAGAATATGTTAACTGTAATATACAATGCAACATAATTTATAGGTTAAAATTTTTTTACCATTTCAAGTTTAGAGTATGCCACATTTTCTGTAAAAATTCATAATTTCTAGAATTTAGTGTCTTTACACATTATTAATAATAAAGACTTGTCTAAGATAGCGAGGATGTATGTGTGTGATTCTATATAATACTTTAAGAGATAATTGACAAATAAATGTACAGATATTGACAATTTACTTTTGAAAGACTTTGTAAGATGGAATAAGATTCATCTCAAATTCAAACAGGCTGAGTTCTCAGCTATAGCTGTTGATTTTTGTCTCCTGTTCTAATTGTGGATTTAAGAGGGAGGACATTTAGGTGGTTCTAATATACAAAACTTTGTGTAATTTTTTACAGTTTATCTAATTCAGCTTAGATATTTAATGTTAGTTGGCAGTCTATTGGTTAAGAGTATGGACTTTATGGTCAGACTGCCTGGATTTGAATCCTTCTGTGTGCCCTTGAGCAAGTTACTTATCCTACTTCCCATCCCATGTTTGGCTCTCATGGGTGCTTCAGATCCTGTGTTTCAGCTACATCTACAGTAAGCTCCCTGACTGAAGAGTCCACTGCAAAGCCTTTGCATGAGGTCCTCTTGCCCCATGCCGCCCCCCGCCAAAATGTACCAGGACTTTTAGATTTTGTTACTGGGACTATCGGTCACAGTAGCTATATGTTGTAGACAGTTTGGGATTTTGTTTTGTTTTGTTTTTTAGTTTTCTTACATGATATAGGAAACATGCTGTTTATGTCCCTCTCCTAGGTCACAGAGGACACACCGTCATTCCACACAGCTCACTGCTGGACCCTTCTCATTGCACTCAAGAAGCCGAGTGGAGCATTGGGTTCCCAGGGGCTGTCTGTGACACCTCAGTCAGCTTCCACCGTTTGGCATTCAACAAACCTTCTCCAGTATCTCTGCTTGAAAAGGATGTGGTTCTCTCAGACTCTTTTGGTAAGTGGAATATAATAGTTTAAGCCACTAACTTAAATACGTTTTTCTATTTTCATCATCATCTTTTTAAGTTGTCACTCACTGTTTGGAACATGGAAAAAGTATATTTGTATCAGTCAATAACCAGACAGGAAAAAAATAACACACCCAAAATGGGCATGTGAGGAGTATTGAATAAATACATGGACCAGCATGATGTTCTGCTTGCTCAAGGAGCACCCAGACAATATTACAACAGAGAGTAGGAAAGTTGACATAGTCCTTGGAGCAAGACAATAAAATATACCATCATCCCTGCCAGTGAAGGCAGACCCTTTTGATTATCTTTGTTGATTGAAATGGGATGAGGGAGCATTTCTTAGGTCAGTAGCTGTACACCAGGTGCCAAGGATTGTTGATTTGCTGATTTGTTTCAGTAAAGATACCATACCTGGAATACCAGATGAGCTTGACATCATTACCAGACTAGGTTGCATTAATTTGCTGTCATTATTCATGATCCATTTGGCATTTGCACTAGCCAAACATGCAAGTTAAATGGGGATATCCCTTTGGTTGAGAGATGCAGGAGCCCACCAAGAACCCCCTACTTCCTCACAGGGAGAGAGTCAGGGGAATAAGCTCATTTCACATTCCTCCTTGCCTAGCTTCTCCTTCTCTTTCGTGTGTTTCCCATTGTCCAAACTCATGGAGAATGGCGAACCATGGATCTGCAGGAAAAACAGTAAGTATACAATGCCTCTTTTGTTGTTTATTATGATGTTATCAGTTATTATAGTTAACTTTAAAACATTCTTACTAGAATTTCTTCCTCCTATGAGTTGAAAGGGCCATACACCTACTCTCTGGGCAATGGTTATACCCATTGTCTCACTGACTTAATGACATGAACCTGGCAGCCATTTCTTTTCTTCTGATAACCAGATGTCCAGAATGGAGCAACATTACTTAAACTTTGAGAGACTATGGTACAATAAACAGTATTTTAAGCAGAATATCTATGAAAGTTTTCTGACAGGCTGAAACTAAAAGGAACCAAAACATCAAAAACAAATGATGTTAACACCGTCTTTGGGGTGATCCGTGGTGGACGTTTTGAGGGCAGCTGACCTGCAGCCTGCGCGCCCCGGACCGCCTTCTGTGGAAGCCTGAGCCGGCCGTGTAGCTTTCTCCCTTTGTCTCATAACCATGTCCACCAACGAGAA
>NW_028061873.1:0-8341 GCF_054177405.1 Leptonychotes weddellii
TGAAGGAAAAGGTAACAAAAAAAACACTAAAAGCTATTATTCATGAAAATGACTTCCAGAAAAAGAAGACTTTTGCCCTCATCCAGAAGGGGGAAGGATAGTAAACTAGTATTATTTAACCTGGTTGGTATTTATAATGAATGGTGATGTTAATTAATCATTAGTCGTCATCATGTTTATTTACAGTATACTTCCTGACCGCTATTAAATAAACCAAGATTCAGACTGCAAGCCAACCAGGCTGTTCATTATTTAAAACGTTTTTATCCGGGCTTTTGGGTAGAGGCTGAGCGGCAGGGTGTGTGTAATTAATTGGGTTGATTTCGGGCGGGACCTGTTCTGACCTTCTGAGTCGTATTGTAGGGGTCCACAGAGGACCCCGAGGTCCAGTCGTCCGTCCGGTTGTACTTGTACATAACCGCTTCAAGAATGGTGAAATAAAAGTTCTTTGAAAGTCCTACCAGGACTGGCTGGTGCTTGCAAAAGCAGCGTCCGGGCCCCGGGGTGGTCTTTGAAGAGTTGAGCTCTTCCCTCGCCGCTGTGTCGGGAGGGGGCGGGCCCCTGGGAGGGGGGCGGGTCCGGAGGAGCTGGGGCGGAGCCTCCGTAGTCACCGAGTCAAAGCTTGGGGCGAGCCCCTGGGTTCCCGCACTTTCGATTCTGCTTGCAGCCGGTTCTGTCCTGCTGTCGCTCGGGGGTGGGGTAAGGTGCGTCCCAGATTTTACTTTATTTCCCTTTGGGAGGCAAGGGTCGAGGGACCTTCAGTGCCTCCTAGCCTCACGCAGGCCCTCGCGGGTTAACAGACTCGACTAACGGCCTCGGGGTGTCTGGAGGGACTTGAAATTCTCCTTCAGTGAAATCCCAGCTTCTGCGGCTGCTCGGGCTGCCCCGCTCCTCGGGCCCCTAGCCGAGCCTGGGAGTAAAGGCTGGAAGCAGCTTAGCCCTTCAGGGAGGCCGAGGTCGCTGCTCCCCACCCTCTCTGACGCTGCATATTCGCTCCCCCAGGACTCTGCTGAAGGGGGCCAGTAGCCTGGCCAGCCCCAGCCGGTGGCCCCCCGGGTCACCCTGCCCTACAGGCCCTTCTCCCCAAAAACACATTCCAGAAACCGCACTCTTAGCTGACAGGAGCCCTGGATCCGAGACCTCAACCAGGTGAGGCTCTCTTGATTTTGGCCCAGTGAGGTCTGAGTGCGGTTCACCTTGCCCACTCATTCTGCTCCCAATCCTGAGCCTTTGGGGAAGAATCTGGATTTTTAGCCTTTACCATTCCTTAGTGAAGGATGGACCCTGACCATTGCTCCCACCCTTCCACAGGCATTCTTGCCTACCACACAGAAAGCAGTGAGGAAAAGGTTTCTGCTCCCTTTCAGGGCTATTTTAAGGTTCTTAGGCACACCTGTGACCAGCCTAGCTGCCTTTCCCTTGTTTCAACGAATCCCTGCCTTCCTATTAGGCCAGCACTTGCGAGGGCTCAGGAATGGAAACTTTCCTTCCACTCCCAGGCTGGGAGATCGCAGGCATTTCCGCCTGGGTGTTCTAGACACCTCTTCAGAGTCATCTTGTTGCAGAGGGTGAAGGGACTCTGGCCTGCGGCCTCCCCCACCGCCCGCCAGCCCCGTCCACTTCCTTCCCTTGAAGCAAGTGACAGCTCAGCAACTTTCCCAGAAAAGAAAGTGCTCGGCCATTCACTTCTGGGGGTCCCTTCTAGGGAAATAACTTCTGCATTTCTCTTCTCTTCCCACTTGTAGGCAGATTGAGCTCCCCTGCAGTAATGAAAGGAAACGCACTGAGATTTCTGATCCCAGAGTCCCGTGTAACTGCTCAGTTTTCTGTATCCTAGCTTCCTTGGGCTGGAGCTTGCTGAAATTGGGGTGGCGCTCCTTGCGAATCTTGAGAACCCCAAACCAGAGTGACATCCGGTGTCCGTGCTAACAAGCTTAGCCCTGAATTCTGGTTTTTCCTCATTAGCGAAAACTCCCCCTGAATGATGGGTGAGACGTTCTCCCAGTCGGGCTCTCGGGAGGAGGAGAACAAGTCAATCCTGCCCCCCAGCCTGGCATTTGGCAGCAAGGCTGCCTGCTACTCCAGCACCCGAAGCAGCAAGTCTTTTTGTTCCCGCGAGCCTTGTGATGGGGCTGCCAGCGCCAGCTTTGTGACTTGTCCCACCTGCCAGGGCAGCGGGGAGATCCCGCAAGGTGAGTGGCCCAAGGCTTTGGCAAGAGCCTGGAATCCAGAACAAGCCCTTAGCAGCCAGCTGGTCAGGCCCCTCTGAGCCTCCTGGAATGGGGTTGGGTCTCCCAGCTCTTGGTTCCCCAGCTGCAGGCGGGCCAACGAGATGTTCACTTGCCCTGCGCTCGCTGCAGAGACACCCCCACCCCTCCTGCCCTGGTCGTTCTCCCCAGCCCGGGGGGTCTCCAGCCTCCCTGCTCCCTTAGCAACGCTGTGCCTTAGGATTCAGGAAGTTACAAATGACCTCTCCAGAGAAGCTAGACTTCTCTCATTTACTGGTGCTTTCCAGAAATTCACACCCGTTAATGAAAATCTCACTTCCGTTGCAGAGCTGACATAGTTGAGCTGCTGTCATCTGCCCAGCGTTCCCAGTCCTGCTCTGGGGCAGAGGTGGCATGCTTCTGACTCGACTCTGGGGCGGAGGGGTGCTTCTGGGAGGCTGGCGCAGGAAACCTTCGCCATGCATACTTGTTAGCCCTCTCTCTTACCTTCTTTCTCTCTACAGAGCTAGAGAAGCAGCTAGTGGCCCTCATCCCCTATGGGGACCAGAGGCTGAAGCCCAGGCGCACGTAAGTCCACAAGCCATCACCTCTGGGGGCTGTTCTCTTTGTCTCCCCCATTCTGCCTCCAACCCCCTGCAATTCTTCTCCGTTGGAAGCCTTGCTGAATTCATATATACTAGCTCCATTTCCAGAGTTTTTCCTGGTTTAAGAAGTCTGGGGCACAGCAGATGCCACCTGAGGGCACTCGGTGTCCTAAGCTTCGCTACTTCCAAGAAGCATGGCTCCCTTGTGGAAACAGGATCTCTTGACTCTGCAAGGCCTTTCTGGAGGGAGGGAGTGGCCCTGGGTGCGGTCAGTTTGGGGAAGGTATTTTTCCTGCGAGCTTCCCTCTCTGTGGCACCTCAGACCTGCTCGTTCTCTTCCCGGTTGAGGTGGAAAACTAGCTGCTCCCTCTTCTGAGATACTTCAGAGCCTCAGAGGCAGCCCTGAGTTTCCCGGGACGGGGTCGTGACCCTGTTTGTCATCTGGGTCTCTTGGACGTGAATCCCTGCCACCTCCTCCCAAGGTGCTCAGCTGCAGTCTGCGAGCCACCAGCCTGCCCTCCCGGACCCCTGCACCAGAATCTGAGGCTGCCTGTGCCCCTCATAAATACTAACGAGGTGCTGTCTCTTTCATGCCTAGCTCAGTTTTGAGTTAGAGGGACGGATGATGTCCTGTTCTGAATATTAATTTTAAAATTCAGAACTCTCAAATTCATGTGGACATTTCTTCCAGCGATGATAGCTAGCCTTCGTTGAGCTTTGGTTATGTGCCAGGAGCTGGCATCCGTGCCTTTTCATGCGTTAGCCCATAACGAATTCTGTGATGTAGGTATAGTTCTCTCCGTTTACAGACAAAGAAACTGAGGCCTAGGGAGCTTAAGTAGGTTGCTTAGAGCTACTGGGCCAGTGGGTACAGAGAGCTGGGAATGGAAGCCAGGCTGCCTGCCTCCCGATCCTGTGCTCCAACTCACTTTGGGCCACATCTGTACCTGGGCCAGTCCCCCACATCTGGGGAGGTAAAAGCACAGTTGGGAGGGGGCTGGTGCAGGGGAGAGCCTTGTACAGGGAGAGGAGTGTCCCTCTCTGCCCAAGGTTCCGTCGTGTTCGGACTTCTCCCCTCCTCTACCCCGGGTCCTGCTTTCTTTCCCACAGGAAGCTCTTCGTGTTCCTGGCAGTGTTCATCTGCCTTGTGACCTCCTCCCTCATCGTCTTTTTCCTGTTTCCCCGGTCCATCGCCGTGCAGCCCGCGGGCCTCAACTCCTCCACGGTGGCCTTTGACGAGGCTGACATCCACCTCAACATAACGGTGGGTGGGTGCCCACACCCTTGAGCCCCACACCGCCTTGCCGGCAGCTCTTCTCTGTAGCCCTTGTCCAGTGTTGCCATCCCGGGCTCGGGTAGCCAGGGGTACTATGGCAGGCCAGAGGGTGTCAAAGCCTGGGGAGAAGCAGGCACAACCGTGAACCCCACAGCAGATTGTTCAGGATTAGGACTGTACGCAGCGAGGGGTCAGAATCTGGGCGAGAGAAATAAAACACAGGGCGTGGTTGGGGGGCATGCCTGAGACTCCCTGGGTGGGCGGAACTGAACAGAGAGAAGCCTCGCAGAATGAGCCTGGGTCCTGGGCCAGCTTCATGTCTTACGGTGACCCCTTTGCCATTAAGAGCCCCTCCAAGGGGCTCCTGGCGCTGGGCTTCGGCAGCTGAGGCCCATAGTGGGAGTGGGGATCAGTCAGGCAGGGGGCGGGAGGGGGGTTTGGGAAGCTATTGGACTTCTCCTTTTCAAGGATGGTCATCTGCCCACTTCCCTTTCCCTTGTCTTCGTCCTTAGAATATCTTAAACATCTCCAATAGCAATTACTACCCCATCACTGTGACCCAGCTGACCATCGAGGTTCTGCACCTGTCCCTCGTGGTGGGGCAGGTCACCAACAGCCTCCTCTTTCACATCGGCCCTTTGGCCAGCGAACAGGTGACTCCCTCTCCCTGGCCAGCCCTGCCCACAGAGGTGTGGACATGTGTGGGGGTCGGAAGGGGCAGCTGGGGTTGGGGCTCACCGTGTGCCCATTTGGTTGACAGATGTTTTATGCAGTGGCCAACAAAATCTGGGATGAAAATACCTAGTAAGTATCCCTTGATCTCTTCTCCCTTAGCCTCTTTCCCTGGTTGGAAACCCAGTGTTCATCCCTACCAGATTTCCTGGCTGCTCAGCAAACACTACAGCCCCAGCATTTGGCCTTCATTCTCGTGGCCAAGACTGCAATCTGCAAGGGATTCAGGGTCCCCAGCCCTCTGCCTGTTTGGACTTAGGTTGGAATGAAAAAAGGCCAGAATTGGGTTAATTCTTACACTCTGTGACCTTGGGCTCTTCAGCCTGAGTCGCTGAGAAAGATGAATGTCTTGTTTTCTGTTGAGGGAGGGGCTAGCACACACCTGGGCCAAGCCTGTGGGGCTTGGAGGAACAATATTGCAGCAAGGGTGACATGCTCACCTTAGAGGGAGAGAGAAAGAGTAGGAGTGGCATTTGGTGTCCCTGATGGAAAAGAGCCCGGAAGCCTGGGACCTGCAGGTCTCCTCCCAGTTGCCATGCTGCTCAGTGTGAAACATGGTCCCGTGTTCTTTCTCTCTCAGCAAAATCTGTTCCTGGATGAAAATCAAAGTCCACCATGTGCTTTTGCACATCCAGTAAGTAGGGCTTGGAGCCCGGGTGCCCCCCCTCGCCCACTTCTGACCTGGGGCTCTCCTCTGCTCCACCTTGTGGGAGGAATCATCCAAAGCTAACTCCGTAGATCTTTGTTGGCTCTTGGGAAAGCAGGTCCGGCCCCTTCCCTAGATCCTGCCTTGCTTATGAGCCATCGGTGGGACAGCCACAGACAGAGCTGTCTGGATCACAGGTGGGACAGCTGTCCCAGGTGCATTGGCAGAGTAGGGAGCAGAAGGAAGAGCGTGCAGTGTTTAAGGGAGCCCCCCCTCCCCAGACAGCAGAGCAGGGCCAAAGCTTTCCTCTTTGCCCCCAGAGACAGCAACAAAGCCTGCTTCCTCTCCAGGGGCACCCTGACCTGTTCCTGCCTGAGCCATTCAGAGCAGCTAGTCTTCCAGAGCTATGAATACGTGGACTGCCGGGGAAACACATCGGTGCCCCACTTGCTGGTCCCTCACCCGCCGTGACCTGTCTGCTGTTCCCGAACCCCAGGCCCCCGCCAGGTTGGGCTCTGTCTCCCTGAGCCCAAGGAAGGACTACAGTGACTTTGCCAAAGGAAAAGCCCTGCCTTATTCTACCTCCTCCCCACCACACACACACCCTCAGCACAGGAAGCCCTATGTGAAAGTTAACTTTACACACACACATGCACGCACGCACACCTCTCACGTCCTCTGACTTCCACAGGAAAAGAAGTCTGGTTCTTCTAGGGCCCAGCGCCAGGCTTTCCCCTCGGTCTGTCCTGAGGAGAGTCTGATCTGATGTGTATTCAGAGCTGCCTTAGAGTCCCTGGAGTGGCATCTGCTTTCTGTACTGAGCACCGTGGTTGCCTAGCCCCTCTGGGGCTGGCCTTCCTCCCGCCTGAAGAGAGAAATCTTTCCTTTTATCTGGCTTTTAAAACCTGGATCTTTTTCACGTTCTCCACCCAGTGGTGGGAAAGTGACTTGAGGGACATCCATGCTGTCTCGTGCCTTCCTGCTTGGTCATGTGACAGAGTGGTGGCGCTGGTCGGCTTCTCTCCTGGTAACTTGGGCCCTGACAGCGAGGTTGGCTAAGGCCCTTTGGCTCGGCAGCCTCCCTGGTTAAAGACTGTCCCAGTTCCTAGGAAGACAGAGCTGTTCTCTGGCTAAAGCTCCTCTCCATAAAGATCGTTTTCTTATTCTCATCACAGCAGGAGTGAATGTAGTAGCGGGGGAGAGAGGCATCTGGCACCCCCTCCGCCTCTCCAGGAAAAACAGAGATGAAGCCAGAGTCATTCGGGAAGGTGTTTATTGAAGTTAGGCTTCTGGCTGGTGGTCGGCCCACAATGCCGAGCCCGTGTGAGTGGACACAGGTCGGTCAGACGGCGGTGTCAGCTGCTGCCCGGTGACGGCCTACAGAGGTGAAGCTGTCAGGATTCGGCCAAGCTGCTGGCGCTCCAGCATCCCCAGCATAGCTCCAGGGCCCATCCTCTGCTCCCAGAGGCCTCTGCTTTCCTTCGGGCGTGCACAGGCTGGAACCGCACATCAGTAGGGACCGGTCTCGACCTCTCCTCTTTGCTGTCACTCAGATGCAGAAGCGAAGTCCTAGATAATGCAGGTTCCCACTGGGCTCCAGATGGAGGCGGTCTGTGGTGTCGCTGAGCAGGAATGGTAATTGCTCACTAAAGGGAGCTGTGGTTTTTCTCAGGCCGGGAGGTGAACTTAGGTGGTGGGGCAAGCTGAATGCGAAGTTGGATGGATGGAGAGAGGGCAGTGGGGACAGCACCTGGCTAGCTGGCTGGGGGGACAAGGGGAAAGAAGGAGGTTGTCCTGTCTCTGTGCTTTCGGGCCTGAGTAATTGGAGTCAAGAAGATACTAGCAGGAGCACAGAAGTCCAGAAAGGCCAGGCTGGAGTTTCCGCTGTGTGTTGGTTGCCAAATGTCAAGGATTCATATCGTCTTCAATAAACTATACTTCACAATGTTAAAGAGTAAACAAAGAGTCTCCTGTGAGTTGGGAGGAGAGCTGGACGACACTCCCGGCCTGTTTCTGGTGGCCGAGTGGGTGCCAAGCTCTCTTCCCCAGGCGCAGAGCCCCTCTGCTCTTCTGGTTGCTGAGAGAGCGCTCCTGGGAGCTCACTCTCTCCCTTCCTCCCACTGTGTGTCTCTCAAGTTCCCTCCCTACTTTAATATTCCTGTTCTGGGCCCCACCCCAGGTCCCCCGGCTACCCCCCTCAGGAAACAGTGCCCTGAGGGGTCCCTTCAGCCTGTGGGCCTCCGTGAAAGGCCCAGGCATCCCCTCACTGGCGCCAGGTGGAAAAGGGGACAGGCTGTGGGAGGGACCCCGGGTGTCAGCTTCAGGAAGTGGGGAGGGGGTGAAGCCTGACTCCGGGAAAGGCTGAGGTGGGGGAAGGAAGAGGCCTGTGGGGTTCTGTGGGCCAGTACCCCTCCCCTTCCCAAGATCAGGTGTCCTGTACTTGAGGCTACAGCCCCCCTTTCCTCTGAGCTCTTTCCACCCCTGCCTCCCATCATCCAAGCCACAGCTCAGCGCCCACTATGGGCCAGGCATTACACTGGACCTGGGGGGGCCCCCGCCTGCCACCTCTAATGCTGCTCCAGGCCTGTTCCGGTGTGGTGCGACCCCTCCTTCCCCAGTTGTGTCTCAGTAAGCACCGGCCAGTGGGGAGGGGTGATGGCTCCAGTGAGAGTCCTCAACCTAGAGCCCCCAACAGGGGTGTCTGGGGGGCTCAGTCGGTTAAGCATCCACCTTGATTCTTTTTTTTTTTATTTGACAGAGACATAGCGAGAGAGGGAACACAAGCAGGGGGAGTGAGAGGGAGAAGCAGGCTTCCCGTGGAGCAGGGAGCCCGATGTGGGGCTTGATCCCAGGACGCTGGGATCATGACCTGAGC
>NW_028061874.1:0-394 GCF_054177405.1 Leptonychotes weddellii
GAACTAAATACATGGAGTGGAGGTTAACTATATGATGGACTAGGCTGAGCAATAGCGATAGCTAGATTATTCCAGAACTAGGATATTCCAGAAACTGAAACATCCATGTGTCTGTTTGTTTTTCTGGTAGACCTCTTTGGATGAAGTAGAAGTTTCTTTAGAAAGCCATGGAGAAAACAGAATGCCAGGACAAGGATTAACAACTGCTATGAACATTTGGTGTATTATTGAAACTAGGTAAATATTTTGGGGTTATCTGTTCTCTAAAGAGACTTAACATTCTTTCTTTTTGCTAAGATCCAAAGAATCTCTTATTCTCTCTCTCTGAAAAAAAAAAAATGGTGAAAATCATTTACATGCCATTCATTGGAAAAGACAGACTACTAACCAGCTA
>NW_028061875.1:0-394 GCF_054177405.1 Leptonychotes weddellii
CTGTTGCTTCTATGCTGTATCTTTGCAGGCTGTTTGTCACTGTCTCTTTAAGCATGGGGACTTAACTTCCTTAGATCTTAGGGCTTTCCCAGAACCACTGATTTTTCAAATTCCAGATTTTAAGTCCCACTGTTTTTATGAACTCATGAAATTTGGCCCCTCCCACTTTCAAAGCCAAATGTTATGGGGAGTCATCTTCCTTGTGCAGGCTCCCTGGTTATGATAATCTATTTTTTGCTCTTCTTTGCACCACCAGCTCTCTCCCTACTGCACATAGCCGTGGTCTAGTCTTCCAAATTGAGTCTCCATCCCTCCTACCTTCTATGATGTGGCCTCTTCTCTACCTTTAGTTGTGGAGTTTGTTCTTCCTGTCTTTGGATTATTTTCTGGGTTA
>NW_028061876.1:0-394 GCF_054177405.1 Leptonychotes weddellii
GCGCCTGGGTGGCTCAGTCGGTTTAGCGACTGCCTTCGGCTCAGGTCATGATCCTGGAGTCCCGGGATCGAGTCCCGCATCGGGCTCCCTGCTCAGCGGGGAGTCTGCTTCTCCCTCTGACCCTCCCCCTTCTCATGCTCTCTCTCTCTATCTCATTCTCTCTCTCAAATAAATAAATAAAATCTTAAAAAAAAAAAAAGAATACCTGAAGAAAATAAATATTTTTAACTGAATGAAAATGAAAATACAACATAGTAAAAGTTTTGGGATGGAGCTGAACAGTTCCTAGAAAGAAACTTACAGCATATACTAGAAATGAAGAATGGTCTTAAATCAGTAATTTAAGGTTCCACTTTAAGAAGCTAGAAAAAGAGCAAAATAAATTGGAAACGAC
>NW_028061877.1:0-394 GCF_054177405.1 Leptonychotes weddellii
AACAATGCAAAAGAAGGGCAAAGGAACAAAAACGAAACACAGAACAAGTGGGTCAAATAAATAGAAAGCTCTGAGTCAGTAGATCTAAATACAAAAACATATCAATAAATACTTAAATGAAACTGTAAATGGAACGAAATGCCTTAGGTAAAAACAAAGATTTGCTTTTATGATTTGGATAAAAACCTGTTTAGAGGGGCGCCTGGGTGGCTCAGTCGTCAAGCGTCTGCCTTCGCTCAGGTCATGGTCCCAGGGTCCTGGGATCGAGCCTTGCATCGGGCTCCCTGCTCCACGGGGAGCCTGCTTCTCCCTCTCCCACTCCCCCTGCTTGTGTTCCCTCTCTCGCGGTGTCTCTCTCTCAAATAAAGAAATAAAATCTTTAAAAAAAAAAAAA
>NW_028061878.1:0-394 GCF_054177405.1 Leptonychotes weddellii
CTTTAAACTTGTCAGCAGCAGCTGGATCATCCGGATTCTTGTCTGGATGGTGTTTCAGGGCCAATTTTCTTTTAAAATTAAAAAAAAAGTGAGGAAAAGTGTTATTTGACAAGAATTGCTTTGACATTTTAGGAGGGGCACTATTCATTTGTACACCGTTTTTACATGCAATTACTGTGAAGTGCTAAGTTTCACAAAAATGTTGATGTAACTAAGCAAGTTTTCATCAGATGTTGTCTCTTGTTTCTGATGTGCAGGCACAGTAGTATTGTTTCTCTCCTCACATCCTCAAAGGAATTCTCAACTGCTGCATTGTTGTAGAGTCTGTTCTTTCTGTTGGCAAATATGTGAAGTTTGTTTTTACCTGGCAGCTGATCAGTGGCCCACCTCAATA
>NW_028061879.1:0-394 GCF_054177405.1 Leptonychotes weddellii
AAAAACAAACCCTCTGTTACATTCTGGTTTCACAATATTGGATGTATTGTGTGGGCACCAGGAGCTTGCAAAGAAACAGCGGTATGGCTCCGGGCATTGAACTAGGAGTCCAAACACACCAGGGCACTTATAATGGGCAGATTTGGATACTCTTAATTTTTTTTTTCTGATGGTTAAAACAGATACATATAAAAACTTTCCCTTTTTATATGTGTAAATATTAATCACAGAAAGTTTTTGGATCCAGTCCATTAATTTTATAGTTGAGGAACCAATAACTGACCAAGTTCACGGTTTTGAGGTTTTTCTTGCCTAAGCTCTATCTGCACTATGGCAAAATAAAATTGAAAGTTGCAGTAATTATCCACATAACTCAAAGCGGGAGGAAAAGCAA
>NW_028061880.1:0-394 GCF_054177405.1 Leptonychotes weddellii
CATTTCCATTCTCTGGGATGGATTATTAATTGTTGAGAGAGACTGCCATAGGAGGGGACCCAAAGGATATTAAATAAAAATATCATATGATCCTAAATGGACTGTTTTAAAAGGGAGAGTTTATAGGCAAAATACACTGTTCCTGCCATTCATGCAAAATCACAGAATCACAGAAGGTTACAATCTGGAAAGGCCCTTACAGATCAGTAAAAGGACCACCTCTGAAGCTTGTTAAAAAACAGATTCCCAAGAATGAAGCGGGGGAAATCGGAGGGGTGGACGAACCATGAGAGACGACGGACTCTGAAAAACAAACTGAGGGTTCTAGAGGGGAGGGGGGTGGGAGGATGGGTTAGCCTGGTGGTGGGTATAGAGGAGGGCACATTCTGCATGG
>NW_028061881.1:0-394 GCF_054177405.1 Leptonychotes weddellii
CCCTCTGCTTGTGCTCTTCTGTCTATCTCTCTGTCAAATAAATAAATAAAATCTTAAAAAAAAAAAAAACAAAAAACTCTAACCTTCTGGTTTAAAAAAAAAAAAAAGTAGATTATGTGGGGGCACCTGGGTGGCTCAGTCAGTTGAGTGTCTGCCTTTGGCTCAGGTCATGAGCTCGGGGTCCTGGGATCGAGCCCCGCATCGGGCTCTCTGCTCAGCGGGGAGTCTGCTTCTCCCTCTCCCTCTGCCTGCCGCTCTGACTACTTGTGCTCTCTCTCTCTAATAAATAAATAAAATCTTTAAAAAAAATAAAGTAGATGATTTGAAAATAAATACAGCAAACATAAAAGTAATTACATTCTAGCAAGTACTGTCGCCCTGTGGAAGGACCCAG
>NW_028061882.1:0-394 GCF_054177405.1 Leptonychotes weddellii
CCTGCTTGTCTGCCCCCAGGGGGTCCTTGGATTTCGGCTTCCCATACATGAAGAGGATTGTTCCATAGACGATGACCAAGACTGTGAAGTGGGCAGAACAAGTGGAGAAGGCCTTTTCCTCCCCTCAGCTGAGGGGATCTTCAGGATGGTAGCAATGATGAACGCATAGGAGACGAAAATGAACAGAACTGGAATGCCCAGGAAGATGACATTGGCCACTGCCATACTGATCACATTGATGGAGATGTCAGCACAGGCCAACTTCAGGACAGCCAGGATCTCACAGGTGAAGTGGTTGATGACATTGTCCCCACAGAAGGGCAGTCGCATTGCTAAGGATGTTTGCACCATGGCAGTCATGCTTCCAGCTGCCCAGGAGCTGACAGCCATGGGC
>NW_028061883.1:0-394 GCF_054177405.1 Leptonychotes weddellii
CATTCACACATGTGTGTAGTAGTTTAAATCATTGGAACGCATGAAATCACTTAGTGATGATTTATAAAGCAAAAAAAGAAACAATACAGAACTCTAATAAAAATGTAACATTTTATTGAATTGAGTTACCTGTAGATATTTTGGTCAATTCATTCATGAATCAAATATGGTTATTTTCAGGTTTCGTTCCATTTGAGTTTTTTTTTTTTTAAAGATTTTATTTATTTATTTGAGACAGAGAGAATGAGAGAGAGAGAGCACATGAGAGGGGGGAGGGTCAGAGGCAGAAGCAGGTTCCCTGCCGAGCAGGGAGCCCGATGCGGGACTCGATCCAGGGACTCCAGGATCATGACCTGAGCCGAAGGCAGTCGCTTAACCAACTGAGCCACCCAGG
>NW_028061884.1:0-8341 GCF_054177405.1 Leptonychotes weddellii
ATATGACCTCACTGATATGAGGAATTCTTAATCGCAGGAAACAAACTGAGGGTTGCTGGAGTGGGGGGTGGGGTGGGAGGGATGGGGTGACTGGGTGATCGACACTGGGGAGGGTATGTGCTCTGGTAAATGCTGTGAATTGTGCAAGAGTGTTGAATCTAAGATATGTACCTATGAAACAAATAATGCAATATATGTTAAGAAAAAAAAAAGAAGAAGATAGAAGGAGGGGAAGAATGAAGGGGGGGAAATTGGAGGGGTAGACGAACCATGAGAGACGATGGACTCTAAAAAACAAACTGAGGGTTCTGGGGACGGGAGGATGGGTTAGCCTGGTGATGGGTATTAAAGAGGGCACGTTCTGCATGGAGCACTGGGTGTTATGCACAAACAATGAATCATGGAACACTACATCTAAAACTAATGATGTAATGTATGGGGATTAACATAACAAGAAAAAAAATTAAAAAAAAAACCTTTGATTTGTATATCTCTAATTGAACTTCAAATGCAGACTTTGAAATTGAGCATAGAGTTAAAAAGAATGGAATTAGGGGTGCCTGGGTGGCTCAGACGTTAAGCATCTGCCTTTGGCTCAGGTCATGATCCCAGGGTCCTGGGATCGAGCCCCGCATCAGGCTCCCTGCTCCACAGGCAGCCTGCTTCTCCTTCTCCCACTCCCCCCTGCTGTGTTTCCTCTCTCACTGTGTCTCTCTCTGTCAAATCAATAAATAAAGTCTTTTTAAAAAGAATGGAATTAGAATATAATTAAGGTGAAGTGGTCTTGTGGTTCTGCGCTATTGCTGAAAAATGTTGGTTCAGAATGTATTTTTAACCTGTACTATATTGCAGTAGGATTAATTTAGTCATCCATATAACACTTACTGAACTCATACTATATGCCAAACACTGGGATAGAGATAGGGCTGGGTCAAATATATTTCTGTTCTCCAGGAGCTCACATTCTACTTCGGGAGACAGCCGTATTAATGGCTAATTGCACACACATCTATTACCTATTATAAATTGAGTATGACTTGAATTTTCTAGGGACCCAAATGAAAAAGCAGACTTTTAAGGATCATACCACTGAGGCCTGTAGCAGCAACTGGCTGCTATACTCTAGGTATAGTAGAGAAGATATGGAACACACAGAAGAACATACACCACGTACCCATAGTACCCAGTTCTTTTCCCTTGGAACACTTAGGTCAACAAATAGTTATGCATATGACTATTACATTAATGCCTGTCTCTCTGACTAAACTATGAAAATCTCAAAGGGAAAGACTTGTCTGTGTTTGTTTTCAGTCTCCAGGACCTATTAGGGTGCTGACATACAATAGATGGTCAGTTATTATTTGATGAATAATTAATACATGTTTTCATCCTGTCAGAAGAGATTTATTATAAGAACTTTCACACAATATCAGCACCTACAACCTGGCCTTTTGAGAAGCTACTTCTTAGGTTTTCATTCAAATATCCCAATACAGTCAGCCATTCTCTGACCTAAGTAGATAAAAGTAACCTAAGCGCTATCACATATATATCTTTACCAAATAGGTTACACAACATGTGCCATTAGCATAGTATACCATGTCACTTTTGAACATCACATATGCTAGCACAACACACATATCCTATCCATAGCTTATCTCATAAGCACATGAATGTGTCCTTACTCATCCTGCCCCCATGTTCTCCTTTCTTTCCTTAGTTCTTTTCACTCCCAAACTATGAGAGTCAGTGAAAGTTTCACAGAAATGTTACATTTGTTTGGGTCTTAGATTAACTGAACTGCACTAAAATCAAAACTTGGATAATTTGATGTTTTCATCAGAAGAACCTCCAGTTTTAAAGGCATCTAATTTATGTCAGGAGAGGTCTCTCCCTGGAAAATCACATCACAATGAAATCATTCCACTCAAAATAATATATGTAAGACTTTCATGGGGTGTTCTTAAAACTGAAGCAGTCACTGAAATGCAAATACATGTGACACTTGCTTTATAAGGAAATGCATAAAAATGGGCCATTATTTGCTAGGGAGAATATAGGACCACAATCAATCAAAGCTTGGTACAGATATATTTTTTAATTAATTTATTTTTTAGAGAGAGAGAGCAGGGGGGAGGGGCAGAAGGGGAGAGGGAAAGAACTTTAAGCAGACTCTGTGCTGAGCATGGAGCCCAACGGGGGGCTCAATCTTGTGACCCTGAAATCAGGACCTGAGCTGAAATGGATGCTTGACTGACTGTGCTACTCAGGCGCCCCTGGTACAGATATTTTTTAATGGATTTCAATGAAGTAATTCAATGCCTATACGTGCCATGCAATTGAGCTAAACTGATCTGAACATGGTTCCTGAAGAAGCCACATACAATGCAATTTTGGGGGCTTTTTTTCACATTACCCTCTCTCGTCTTCCTGTGTCTAAGATTCAGTGCAAGTATGACTTCAACCACTAAACCCTGCCCAATCACATAGACTTCAGTTAATATTCCCTTTTCTGAGCTCCTTTAACTGCCATTGCTTATTTTACTTATTTGGTATTTAATGTGTACAATATTGTATTATTTAACATTTTATGCATGTAGGAAGGCCAGCATCCAGGAGAATAAAAAGATCGTACAGGGTAAATTTCTGAGGAGACTAGAGATGTATATATCTTGGAGAAGTTTTGGTGATGGGCAAGAGATAATATGCCAATTATCTTTAACTACTCTAAGTACTCTTATATAAGAGCAAATAGAATGATTCTATAGGGCTCCAAATGAGAGAACCAGGGCCAATTGTTAAACATTATTGAAAGACTACTTTCAACTCAATTTCATTTATTTTTTTAAAGATTTATCTATTTTAGTGAGAGGGAGTGCATGTGCACGTTTGCATGCGCACTTGCATGAGAGAGAGTTGGGGAAGGGCAGAGGGAGCAGGAGAATCTCAAGCAGACTCCTGGCTGAATGCAAAACCCAAGGAGGGGCTCGAGCCCAGGACCCTGAGATCATGACCTGAGCCTAAGTCAAGAGTCAGATGCTCAACTGACTGAGCCACCCAGGTGCCCCTCAACTCAATCTTAAAAATAACTTTCTAGTAGTCAGTACTGATTTAACACAAAATGAGCTACTGCCTCAGGAAATGATGAAGTTCTTGCTATTGGAAATACTTAATAAGAGACAGTATGACTATTTTATGGGGTTGTAAGAGGACTTAAGGATCAGATAAACAAAATGAACTTTAGGGACTGTTATGGGCTGAATGTTTGTGCCCCCTAAAAATTCATATGTTGAAGTCCTAACACCCAGTGTGATGGTATTAAGTAGGTGGGACCTTTGAGAAGCAGGGTTAAATTAGATTAGGTCGGGGGGGGGAGCCTTGTGATGGGATCAGTGCCCTTATAAGAAGAGGAAGACAAAGAGATCTCTCTCTCCATGAACACATACCTTGGAAAGTCCACATGTGCACCCAATTAAAAAGGGGCTTTCTGCAAGTCAAGAAGTGGGTCCTCATTAGACACCAAATCTGCTGGCACCTTGATCTTGGATTTCTCAGCCTCCAAAACTGTGAGGAATAAATGTCTGTTGTTTAAGCCACCCAGTCTATGGTATTTTGTTAAAGCAACCTGAGCAAGCTAAGAGAGGGACATTTTCCACCTCGACATTCTGTGATTTGTAATGTGCCTTGTATTCACAACAAGACTACAAGTTCCTCAAAGGCCTAGACTCTCATATCAGTATATATCCTTGGTATCTATCTCTGTATCTTAAACATAATAGGTACTCATTACTTAATCAAGATAGTCCATAAGATCTATACTGGAATAAAACTGTTAATGCTTGAGATAATTTTTAGAAAAAAGTAACTACATTAACTATATGATTAAAATCCATGCACTTTGAATATTTCACAACATGAGATATCATGCATTACTATTAACAATAGTGTTCACAATTAGCAACAAGGCAATATCAATTACATTAGTATTGATAATATTGATAATATTAGTGATATTTACAGTAGTGATTATTAAGCCTTGATAATTTTAAATAGATAAATTATAATAATCAACATGGAATGTTAACTTTATGCCAGTAAATCAATCAGAAATGAGACTGAGTTATATGTGTGACTATGGAAAATTAAAAAAAATGTTACTTAGAGTTTGCCAGAAAATAGGACCAGTGTAAGAAGGTTTAACACAACTTAACAGGAATAAGTTTAAAGGGAGTTAAGAAAAATAAGTCCAACTAGTCATTCTGGACCTAATGAATACCCAACTGATGAGATTTCACAACCATCTACTGAGGGTGAGATGTCAAAACATCAATATAGAAATCAGACATTCAACTTTGACTAAGAAAAAAAGTACGGTTTTAACTTAGAAACACCTAAACTTGTAAAAGGTACCTATAAACTAACCCTGTATTATATGAAATATACCCAAGTAAATGGAACTCCCAGGAAACAAACCACCAACACACAAAGCCAAAATTTCCTTTCTAACACTTCCTGTCTGCTGAATATGTCATTTTAGTATAATATAATCAGTTGATGCAAGAGGGAATAATTTTGTGTATGTACAGGGGATTTTGGGTGGGGATCTATATGTACAGAGACTGAAATATTTGACTAATAAATCTGTTAAAGTTCATTCCAATATTTTTATTGGCAGGTGCAAAACAATCTGGTTCTTTCTCCAGGACTGGGGTAAACTCAAAGCCCTTCACAAGATCAGTCTGAGATAGAACTGGAGTGTTGCCAGGACTGCAAGGCAGCTTAAAGAAACTTAGCTGGAGGGAAAATTTGAATTCTTATTTTAAAAAAAGATATGAGGTTATAACCAGGAAAATAAGAAGATTACAAAGTCCAAAAGGTTAGGCAACCCATCGCTAAGAGAAGAACAAAAATTATATCAAAAACTAATAGTGATGTAATCCAGGCAAGCAGCTCTCAACTGAAGATGGGGATGCTGAAATGATATTACCATCCCATTTTTCTTCTCTGTCAGTTCATGGACAAGAGGGCAATTCTCACAGTTAAAGGTGCTAAAAAGGGCCAGATATAGGCAAGCTTGAGATTTCACATCCTGATATATGTCAGCTGTTTCATTTTACACCGCTTTCCCTTCAATCTATTACACATGCCAAAACATCAATCTAATGGCAATAATACAATGACTACTGTTTATTGAGTTTCTCCCATGTGTTGGGTGCTTTACAAATTTATTTTGTTTTTGAATCCTCACAATTTTTAGCCCAATTTTACAAATGATGAAATCCAAGAGTTGAAGCAATCATAGTACTGAAGTAACTTACTCAAGATCAAGTAGGTAGGCTAAGTTTTTGTTCTATTTTGTTTGTTTGTTTTGTTTTATTTTATTTTTCCTGAGTTCTTTCCACTCTTACTTTGCTAAGGAAATATTTAGAATCTGGATTTTAACATAATTCCCAGATGCTTCATATACATATTAAGTTGGAGAAATACTGTATTAGACTATACATCGTGATGATTTCCTTGTTTCTCTTATTAGTCACACATACAAATACATACACACACAGAATGGGGGATGGAGGAGAGGAAGTGTTATAAGTAACTATCTACCAAAAATTTTAGATATAGCAGTACACTGTCTTTCCTAACAACCTATGCAAATATTAAATTTATTTGTAAACCAGACTCTTTAAAGTAGCACATATATCATCCATTAAGATTCTGAAATATTTACTGAGTAAAATATTTTGAATAAAATTGAAACATTACATTTTGTTAACAGCTTATAGAAGAACAAAGAAAGAAATAATAGAGGCATGAGTCATATGAAAAAAAAACAGAAGTCTGGACTTGCTTGCTTCACACTTTGATAATAAGTACCTTAGCAACTAGAAATGATTCTTGAATGGTTGTGGCTGTTAGAAAATCTACCAGCTTTAATAATTAAAATCCAAGATTTTGTACAGCTAATTTCCCTTAAACTGAAGAAAGGAGGGGCACCATAGGAATTCCTGCTATATACATAAGTTTACCATCACTTTTGGTTGCCAGCAAAATTTACCTCCAGGTACTGGACCACTGCAATCCAAAGTGATATTAGCGAGAAAAAAAAAAAAAACTGAGTGAGACATAATCTGTGTTTGGTCTCATTGTCCCTCCTTAATAAATTTTCTGTTATATACTCTAATTTCTTTTACCTATGTATTGCTATGCATAAGTAACATTTGAATTAAGTAGATTGGCCCAATTTGAAAATTCTACTTTCAGTAGAATCTGTCTGAAATTAATACCTGACACTATACTTATATACACATACTTAGCATGGATGATTCTCTTTCCTAAGACTAATGAGGTTAACTACCTCAATGTTTCTCCAAAATTTTTGTGCACAGACATCACATCAGGATCTTATAAAATTGCAGATTCTGACGTAGGTCTAGGGTGCATTTCTAACAACCCAGGTTATGCCACTGCTGTTGGTCTACACTTGACAAAGTCACTGCACCTAATTTAGCCATAGTGAAATGTCTACCATTTCAATCCCCATTTTCATTAAGACAAACTAAATCATTTTTTGAAATTATAAAAGTAGGAGAGGAAAAGATGGTGGAGGAGTAGGGGACCCTATTCCAACTGGTCTCCGGAATTAAGCTAAATATCTACCAGACCAGTCTGAACACCCACAAAATCAGTCTGAGATGTAAGAAGATAGATCTGGATCTCTACAAAAAGAGTATCACAAGCATTTGGTTTCGAGGTATGAAGTGGGGAGCCATGATTCCACAGGCAGATATTGAAAGATAACTGGAAGGGGAGGGAGCTGCCATAAGCGCTGGTGCTGGGAAAGTGAAATAACATGGAGCGCAAATGCCTGCTGAGCTGGGGACTGGACACAGACTCGCAGACTGGTAGCGAAAGGGAAAGGAATTTAGGGCTGCCCCCCAGACTGAAACCCAGAGTGGCAGGGCCACACGTGAGAACCGGGGGCAGCTGGTGGTTTTAGAAACACAAAGAACACAGACGTGCCCCGACCTGGAGGCCGGGACTGGGAGCATTGCTGAAGGGACCACAACCCAGGATGCTACAGTTTATAGCAGTACAGACAGAAACGGGGATAGTGTGGCCTGGAGAGCTCACTGAAGAATAGACTGCAATCTCTCTGCTCTGAGGCAGAGGGCTGGAAATGATCTCTTCTGATCTGACTCTTGGAAGAGATGTGGAAAGCCACCAGGGAAAGCCGCCAGAGAACAAAAGCCCCCCAGAACTGTTTTTCACTGAGCCCATCCCCCAACAAAGGGGCAGGGCAACTCTGCCCAAACAAGGTTGCCTGCAAAACAGCGTGGCCTCCCCCAGAAGGAGGAGGACCCTCCCCCAGAAGACAGGCTGGGAAAACAAGAGGCCAGCAACCCTAAGGTCCCTAGAAAACAGGTGCATCTTGCTTGGGTTGTGGGCAATAATTTGGACTCTGTACATTCCCTCAATCACCCCTCAATACAATGACTAGGAGACTGTGACTTCTGCCACAGATTTACAAATGGATACAGATATAACCAAGATGTTGGAGATGGAATTCAGGGTAGCAATTGTGAAGACAATAGCTAGAATGGAGAAATTGATTAATGGCAACATAGAGTCTCTAGAGCCAGAAATGAAAGCTGAATTGGCAGAACTTAAAAATGCTATCAATGACATCCAATCTAAACTAGATAATTTAACAGCTAGGGTCAGCGAGGTAGAAGAATGAATTAGTGATCTAGAAGACCAATTAATAGACAAGAAGGAAAAAGAGGAGGACAGGGAAAAACAACTCAGAATCCATGAAAATAGAATCAGAGAAATAAGTGACACCATGAAATGTTCCAATGTCAGAATTATTGGGATCCCTGAGGGGGTGGAGATAGAGAGAAGACTAGAAGATATATTTGAGCAGATTGTAGATGACAAATTCCCTAATCTGGGGAATGAAACAAACATTCATGTCGTAGAGGCAGAGAGGAACCTTCCCAAGATCAAGGAAAACAGGCCAACGCCCCAGCATGTAATAATAAAATTCACAAATCTTAGAACCAAGGAAGTCATCTTAAGGGCAGTTAAGGGGAAGAGATTCCTTACGTACAGAGGGAAGAATATCAGAATAACATCACACCTATCCACAGAGACCTGGCAAGCCAGAAAGGCCTGACAAGACATATTCAGGGTACTAAATGAGAAGAACATGCAGCCAAGAACACTTTATCTGGCAAGGCTGTCATTTAGAATGGTTGGAGAGATGTAGAGCTTCCAAGACTGGCAGAAACTGAAAGAATATGTGACCACTAAGCCAGCCCTGCAAGAAATATTAAGGGGG
>NW_028061885.1:0-394 GCF_054177405.1 Leptonychotes weddellii
CTAAGTAACCATGTGACCTTAAGCAATTTACTTAACCTCCTAGGGCTGAGGCCTCGAACGACATAACAGATGAGATAATGCATGTGTGAAAACTCTTTATACAAAGTATAAACTGTAAGATCAGTTTGAGGTATTAGCATTGTTTCCTCTTCTGAGAAATGAGGCAGTTGAACCTGATCTGTTTGTTTGGGGTTTTTTTTTTTTTAAATGGCCTGTACAAAGTAGCATTCCACAATGACATGCTTGCAAGTTGTTGCTTTTTCCTGAAGGATGATGGCTCAAAGTGTGAAGTGACTTAAAACCCAGTGATAGAGGGATAGAGCAAGATGGCAGAGGAGTAGGAGACCTGGATTTCGTCTCCTCTCAGGAATTCAGCTGGATAGGGATCAAACCA
>NW_028061886.1:0-394 GCF_054177405.1 Leptonychotes weddellii
AAGTTAACTTTGGAAGACTAAAGAATCATGGTAAAAAAGCCATGGATTCTTTGTGCAGTATTCCCCTAGCGCGGGAGTTCTGCTGTTCTCCTTGATGGGTAAACTTGGTCTTGGCTGGCTGTTCTCGCTGATCTTCTGGGGAGGGGCCTGTTGCCGTGGTTCCCAAATGTCTTTGCCAGAGGCGGAATTGCCCCGCCCTTGCCCAGTCCGGGCTAAGTAATCTGCTCGGGTTTGCTCTCAGGAGCTTTTGTTCCCTGCAAGCTTTCCATCCAGCTTTGGAGGACAAGAGTGAAAATGGCGGCCTCCCAATCTCCACCCCAGAGGAGCGAAGAACTGGTGCCCCACTCCTCAGTGCACCCCCAGAGAAAAGCAGTCACTCCTGTCTGCTCAGTCT
>NW_028061887.1:0-394 GCF_054177405.1 Leptonychotes weddellii
ATCTAATTCTGTCATTGGTGTCAACTACAGGTTAATGCAAATGCTTGATTTCTAATTGTTTCCTTTCTTCTTTGTATACCTTTAGATGCCAGACATTGTGAACTATATCTTGTTGTGTGCTGGTTATTTTTGTTTACCTATAAATATTCTTGAGTTCTATTCTGGTACTCATAGTTTCTTCCTACTGGGTCTTATTTTTTTTTTTTTTTTTTTAAAGATTTTATTTATTTATTTGACAGAGAGAGCGAGAGAGCACAAGCAGGGGGAACAGTAGAGGGAGAGGGAGAAGCAGGCTCCCCGCCAAGCAGGGAGCCCGATGCGGGGCTCGATCCCAGGACCCTGAGATCATGACCTGAGCTGAAGGCAGACGCTTAACGACTGAGCCACCCAGGCG
>NW_028061888.1:0-394 GCF_054177405.1 Leptonychotes weddellii
CTTAGGTCGTGATCTCGGGGTTGTGAGATCGAGACCCAAGTCAGGCTCCGTGCTCGGCTAGGAGTCTGCTTGAGATTCTCTCTCTCTCCCTCTGTCCCTCCCTCTGCTTGCACACTCTCTCTTTCTCTAAAATAAATAAATAAATCTTTTTTAAAAAATAAAGCAAAGTTACAATAGGGGCTCCTGGCTGACTCAGTTGGTGGAGGGTGGGAGTTTGAGCCCTATGCTGGGTGTGGAGATTACTTAAAAAAAAAATCCCAGAAATTGTATCCTTTGCCTCTGTTAAACTTATTTTATTTTTAAGGTTCTAGTAGCTATTTCATTTTCTTAAAGAATTTTTTATTTATTCATTTGAGACAGAGATACAGAGAGAGAGAGAGCGCACGCATGAGCA
>NW_028061889.1:0-394 GCF_054177405.1 Leptonychotes weddellii
GCAGATTTGCCAGGCCAAGCTGCAGGGCTTGCCTCTGCAAGGCTGTCAGCACCCTCTGAGAAAGAAGGTTGATAAAATTAAGCAGGCAGTTTCCATTGGCATTTTCACACCGTATGAAACACATGTTCTGTTTAGAATGCAAACAGGACTGCAGAGTTATAGGATCTTTGGGGGGATGTATGCCAATGAAGAGATTTCTTTTTTTTTTTTTTTTTTAAAGATTTTATTTATTTATTTGAGAGAGAGAGAATGAGAGACAGAGAGCATGAGAGGGAGGAGGGTCAGAGGGAGAAGCAGACTCCCCGCCGAGCAGGGAGCCCGATGCGGGACTCGATCCCGGGACTCCAGGATCATGACCTGAGCCGAAGGCAGTCGCTTAACCAACTGAGCCACC
>NW_028061890.1:0-394 GCF_054177405.1 Leptonychotes weddellii
ATAATATTCTGGCACAAGCTTCCACTATGTGACACTTGCCAGGACTACTTCCTGGACAGTTTATATGCTGAATGTTCTTGACCTTCCTTCAGTCTGTTCTCCAGTTAGCATTCAGAATGCTCTTTTATAAACAGATCAGAGCATGCCACTCCCCTGGTGAAAAAGACTTCTCATCTCATAAAGAGTAGTCAAGTGTTTTTTTTTTTTTTTTTTTTTTAAAGATTTTATTTATTTATTTGAGACAGAGAGAATGAGAGACAGAGAGCACGAGAGGGAGGAGGGTCAGAGGGAGAAGCAGACTCCCCGCCGAGCAGGGAGCCCGATGCGGGACTCGATCCCGGGACTCCAGGATCATGACCTGAGCCGAAGGCAGTCGCTTAACCAACTGAGCCAC
>NW_028061891.1:0-394 GCF_054177405.1 Leptonychotes weddellii
ATAACTCATGAGGGTGAATCCCAGGTTGTTCAGGGGGGAAAAAAAAACAAAACAAAATCCTAAAAAGTATGATTCCATTTATGTAATGTTATTAAATTGGTGAAATTATAAAGAACAGGTTAGGGGTGCCTGGGTGGCTCAGTTGGTTAAGCGACTGCCTTCGGCTCAGGTCATGATCCTGGAGTCCCTGGATCAAGTCCCGCATCGGGCTCCCTGCTCGGCGGGGAGTCTGCTTCTCCCTCTGACCCTCCCTCCTCTCATGTGCTTGCTCTCTCTCATTCTCTCTCTCTCAAATAAATAAATTAAAAAAAAAAATCTTAAAAAAACAAAATTAAAAAAAAAAAAAAAGAACAGGTTAGTACTTGATGAAGAAGAAGTGGGCAAGGGAGGGAAG
>NW_028061892.1:0-394 GCF_054177405.1 Leptonychotes weddellii
ATAAATAAAATCTTAAAAAATAAATAAATAAATAAATAAAATAAAAATAAATATCTGTGGTTTGTTTTTCCAGGTGGACTTTGGTTGCAGCAAATAGCATATCCCGATAACAAAATTTCTAAATAGCTCAACCAGTTTTAAACAGTGACAACCATGAGCAATATAGTGTCTAGAGCCCACAGTAAGGGGACCTGTCCAGTACCAGCATATGGATATGCTTTTTTTTTTTAAAGATTTTATTTATTTATTTGTCAGAGAGAGAGAGATTGCTCACAAGCAGGGGGATGAGCAGAGAGAAAGGGAGAAGCAGACTCCCCGTTGAGCAGGGAGCCCCATGCAGGACTCGATCCCAGGACTCTGGGATCATGACCTGAGCCGAAGGTAGACGCTTAAC
>NW_028061893.1:0-394 GCF_054177405.1 Leptonychotes weddellii
AAGTGTGTGCTAGCTTGAATTTTCCCAAATCAAACCTTTTCTTCCTGTAATATATTCATTTGATGGGTCTTTTAACTAGACGTAGTGCTCCATTCACACAGGGGACAGGTCACGTGTTTTCTTTTGGAGTGAAACTGACAGCCACTTTAGGTTTTTAAAAATGTGCCTTTTAAGCAGTGGAGGTAATTCTAAGAAGAAAACAAACAAACAACAACAACAAAAAAAAAAACAGGCCCGAGGCAAATTAGCCTCCAGCTGCGGAGAGCCCCTTTTCCAGTTTCCAGCTCGTTAGCTTATGGTCTCTGCTCTCCGTGAGAGTAACTGGCACGGAATCCAGGGTGGGCTTGGAGGAGACCCCAGGGAGCCAGTGGCAGAGGGAGGGGAAGCAGGGGCC
>NW_028061894.1:0-394 GCF_054177405.1 Leptonychotes weddellii
GCGGGGACGGTGTCCTGCACGGATGGGACTGCGGTCCCCGATCAGGTGACTTTCAACAGGGAGATGGTTCTAGATTGTCTCTGCAGCCCTGGCTCATTCAGCTGGAAGCCCCGAGAGCAGAGCTGACGCTTCCCTGGAGAAGGAGAAGTCCCGCGTGTGCACGGCGGCTCCAGCCCATGCCCGAGAGGTCCGGCCGGGGCCTGCAGATGCTGGACTCGCCCGGCGGGCCCCGCCTTCACTAGCCATCCCCTGGCAGCGCATCATCACACCCCTCTCCCTCTGGTTCTGCTTCTCTGGTGGGGTTCACAGAAGGGCCCATGGCGGCTGGGACGTAATGCGGGTGGGGGGACACAGACCAGGAATTGGTCACGAGCTGTTGTGGTCACTAGCGGCC
>NW_028061895.1:0-8340 GCF_054177405.1 Leptonychotes weddellii
GCGGTGCACTCCCGCGTGGCTCCTCCCGGGGAAGGAAGGTGAGTCTCCCTGGATCTGCCCCTTGTTGGGTCTCTGCTGGAGGAGCAGTGGCCCGACTGTGCCGCGGATCACGGTTTATGGCAACTCCGAGCTGAGAGCCCGCGCCTGGGCTCCGTCTCTGCAGCCGGCTTTCCTGCTCGTTACCTGGGAGCTCTGCCACACTCAGGCACCCCCGGTCTTTCTGTGACCCTGAGGGTCCTGAGACCACACTGTCCCGGAGGGTTCCACCCCCCACTTAGCCACCAGAGTGACGTCCCTCGGCGGAGCAGACTTTTAAAAGTTCCGATTTTGTGCTCTGTGGTTCTAATCACTTGTCAGAAGCGGCCGACGGAGGCCCCTCCCCCGCCGTCTATCCTCCCGAATATCGCCTCGGATTCACTTCTCCGCACGTCCTACCTTCCAGAAAGTGATTGCTTTTCTGATGAGAGAGTTGTTGCTCTTCTTTTCTTCGATCTCCTGTTGAGTTTGTAGGTGTTCAGAATGGTTTGATCCCTATCCAGCTGAATTCCTGAGAGGAGACGAAATTCAGGTCTCCTACTCCTCCGCCATCTTGCTCCGCCCTCCATTTTGTTTTCTTTATAACCTTTATCACTATCTGAAAAAATGCTTGAGTTTATTTGTTTCTTTGCCCTGGGTACTATACCTGGCACTGAGCAGGTGCTCAATGGATCCTTGCAAATGAACGAATGACAGATGTATAGCTTGCAGTAGTAGCAAGGGAACTTACTCCCTCTGCTTTTTTGTAAATGCATTTACGTTTTCTGCTTTTGAGGGAGCTTGCAGCTTTTTACAAATGCTAAGTCTTGAACAGACTTAGAAAGGAAAGTGGATATATGTATGTATGGGAGAGGGGTGACTTTTGGGGGAGTGCTGGTCAAGAAGTCTATGACACCCATTAGGTTATTTCCCATGTTGCTTAAACTCAGGCTGCCTATCCCAGCTGACTGTATGTTTAGGCAGGACAACCTTGGAGAAGGAAAGGGGCACTGGTAATACTTAACCTGGGATAGCAGCTCTGAGTCAGAACTCCCACAGCTCCTGTGCTTAAGGCTCCATTAAAGTCAAGGCATCAAAAAAAAAATGAGGGAATAATTTTTTGAAAAGGATATAATATTTGTCAGTCCCAAAGAAATATCAAAGTAGTATTGGAAGGCAAACCAGAACTTCAAGGACGTTTCTTGCACTTACTTTTTCATTTAGAATTGTTTTTGAGTTACAAACAGAGTGGAGTAGGCAGAAGACTGCTATCTTTTCTGGTTTAAGGGCATCTTGATCTACGTGTTGCAGCTCAGGGGGAATCAGCCCATTGCTCAAGGTTTCATATATTTTTAAGGAATATGCTGACCAGACTCTAGTTCAGACAGGGCTGGATAAGTCCTGTCCTGAAGGCCAATCCAGTTCTCAAGAAATTCTTCACACCTGCCCAGTGAGGTGGATATTATTGTTCCCATTTTGTGGAAGAGGATATTGATGATTAGTGAGGTTATGTTAACTTGACCAAGGTCAGGCAGACTTTCCATAGCTTGGACTCCAGCCCAGCTTGGCCCGCTCACCTCTGTGAGCTGAATCTAAGGCTGGGGACTGGGACAGCATTGTGGAGCCTTCAGATAGAAAGTATGAATGTTCTCTCTAAGGGAAACACAGAAGGAGATAGACCAGTTATCAACACTTCAGCCCCTACCCCCCCTTACTCTGACTACATCATTTCCTCTTCTTTTCCCCCGTCTCCCAGTGATTTGTCTTTGCTTCTCCTTTTCTCTTCTGCCTCTATTTCACAGAACTTAAGTACAAATTAAGTATTATGTTCTTCTCATTCCAGCTAAATCACTTACCAGCAGTGGGAGTTAGAGCAAGAGCAACACTTTGGCTCTCCCAGGGGTTTTGCCAATGTCTGTACATGAGCCAAGTCAGTGCTCCTTCCTCTTCCCTTCACTGTTGCCCCAGGATTTTCCTCATCCACCAGGTACACATTTGCTGTGCTCCCTAACATTCCTCTACTTATTTCCTAAAGCCTTTTACTCAACCTAAACAAATCCCTATTGTATCCAAAATTTGCCCTAATTCAAGTTAGTTTGCCTCCTAGAAAGGCTGCTTCTGCCTTGTTCTGAGGCAGCCTTCTGATTTATACAATTATTGAGCAGATCCCAGGGTGATCTGGGCTCAGCACTTGGTCCATTAACTTCAAATCTGTGCAGACTCCCTTTCCACATACCCATCCACCCCACTTACCCACCCATCCACTCACCTTTCCATTTACCTAGTCACCTGCTCACCTGTCCACACACAAACTCATCTACTCTTTTTTTTTTTAAGATTTTATTTATTTATTTGACAGAGAGAGAGAGAGAGCATAAGCAGAGGGAATGGCAGAGGGAGAGGGAGAAGCAGGCTCAGCACTGAGCAGGGAGCCCAATGTGGGGCTCGATCCAGGATCCCGAGACCATGACCTGAACCGAAGGCAGATGCTCAAACAACTGAACCACCCAGGCCCCCCTCATCTACCCTCTTATCACACTCATTCATCCACATGCCCAACAGACATGTTTGAGCCCTGGTTATATCTACTCCAGTCCTAATGGCCATCCTTGGAAAGACAAAGAGAAATGAGTGTCTGCTCTCAATGAGCTCTCATTGAGAGGGTGTCACCTTTTATTTTTCACTAAGGAAGACTGATTGTTAATTTTCACCCTTGCCCTCAGCTTATAAAAGCTGCAGCAACAAACAGGAGCAAGTGCTATTTCCCAGGCACATAGCTGAGCTGCAACAGTGACTGAGACCAGAACTATTGGATCTTCTGTACAAATAGACTTGTTCCCTTGCCTGGTATTAGCTCTGCCATTGTTTAACTTCATGCAGGTACCAAGTATTGATTGGGTGCTTCCTGTGTGTCCAGTGTTGTGCTGAATGCTGGGGATAGAGGGGCCAGGACACAGTCCCTATATTGAAGTCTATAGTCCCTACCTCAATCCCTGGTGTATCAAGGCATTTTTTTCCCCCAAGCATCTCCTTCTGAGACTCATCAAAGCAGAGTTAATCACTGCCTCCCTGAGCCATTCAAGTCATCCTGCTGCCTAGTAAAACTTATGATTTGAATGCATGAAAATATTGTCTCCCTTGTAGGGTATGATCTCCTTGAAGGCCAGCACCCTTTCCTGCTTGTCTTGCTTCCCCAGCAACTAGACCACAGCCTGGGTCACATGAGCAGCTCCTGTGTGTGGGATGAATGGTTGAGTGAACAAATGCTGCCCAGGCAGCAGATGGGATAGAGAGGAGGAAGTAAGATCATTAGCAGTGTGGTCAAGATTTTGGTGCCTTGAAATCTGTCTTTACCTTGTACTAGCTGGGCAACTTGAAACAAATGACTCAACTTCTCTGTGCCTCAATTTTGCACCCCTCAATGGGGATAATAGAAACTCCCTACCTGCATAGGACTGTTGTGAAGATTCAGTGAGCTAACAGACATAAAGTGTACAATGATATGTTAGTATTACCTCAGCTCTTTTGTTCTGCCACCAAGATGTTATCACCCTATGCCTGCTTCTCTTGTCCATGTTCCAAGCTTCCCAACCACTGGCTAAAATCCTCTAGCACTCTCAAATCATCCATCATAATAGAACTCTATGCTTAGAGCTCCGGGAGTTCAGCAAAAACCGGTTGCTTTTGGAGGACAGCCTCTTCCTGAGAACCTGAGTATGCATGTGTGTTTCTACACTATAGAATTAAAATAAATTCTGTTTTGAGAAAATCTGGTGGTGAGGTGGGCAATGTCCTTCAAAGACAGAGAAGTGAGACAGATTTCATGTAGTAGGAGGAAGGGCAGAAACTCTAGGGAAAATCCGTTCGGGCCCCAAGGGTAAGGTTGGGGTGGAAATGGACTGAAAAATATGAGGGTTTCCACCCACCAGATTTCTGTTCTCTTTCCATGGAAAAGAAACGTGGGAGACAGACCCAAGATTATTCAGTTCTACTTAGCTGAGGCAAATCAGACCTGAATTAAAACAGCTTCTGTCCTTGTTTCTCCACTAACAAACCCCCTCCCCCTAAGTATGTGACAGATCAGATGCAGCCCCTCCTGCCCCACCACCCTGCCAGAATCTCCTTCAGTCAGCACATCTAGGCTCAGGGACAGAGCAGAAACTTACTGAGTGAGGGATGCCAGCAGTGGGAAAGGCTGGCTGCCCTCCAAACTTCCCCAGACCCTCTCCCTCTGAACACCTTTGGGGTGCCAGATGGACAGAGCTGGATGTGACTGACTCATGGTCCCACTGGGCTGAGGAGATTAGGGGACTTGGGTGTCCACTTCTTCCTTGCTTATATTATCTCCCTCAGTTGCCATCCTTTTTCTGGAAGTGTCACACCATGATTCACTGAAATGGAAAGGGTCTGTGAATTTTAGTTCCTGGCTGGAGCCTCCCTGCTCTCATCTGTAAAATGGATGGGTTGAGTTAAAGACATATTCTGTTCTACACTTTTATGGTTTAAGTTATTTTTGCTAAAGGTGAGATGTCTTATCTTGCTTGGCTTTTCTCTGAAGTATCATGGAAGTATGTTGGGCAGCTTGAAAGAAGAAATGAAGTCTTATATTTGTCCAATATTCTTGTCTTGTGTACTCTCACCCACCAAGGGTGAAACCCAAGCCCGAGGAAAGGAAGCAATGGAAAGGTCAGAATTCAGGGCACCTTTGAAGGCTGGGGTCCTCTCTGGTACTCACCCTGCCTGTGAGCTCTTAGTCTCACAGACATCTTCTGACTTGAGTCCTTTCTGGTTTTTCTTTTATTCTCTTTGGGATCTGTGTCACTTCTCCTTTCTCTTTATTGGGTTTCTCTGTCACCATTTCCTTCTCCCTCAAATTTTCTTCATCTCCAAGAATTCCAGGGCTTTTCTCCAGCCATATTGTATTGGAGGTCTTTTCAGGGCTCCTTATCTCCAGGTGACATTGCTGCCCACCTTCCTCATTCCCAGATCCTCTCCCATTACTCTGGCACAGCCGACTCGAGGGTCCCTGGCAGCCTCTGTTGTCAGAATTGGGGACTTCCTCATTTCTTACCTCACTTGACATCTGGCAGCTTGTGATGCTGTTTATACTCCTCTCAAGGCAGCCCTTCCATGATGCTCCCCCTTTTTTTCCTCCTCGCTTCTTTCTCCCTCTTTGAGGACTCCTTCTCAATATTCTTTGGCTCCTGCTCTGCTGCCAACACTGGCTTTCTCCCCCTCCTCTGCCTATCTTTCTCTTCCCTCTTTACACTCCCATCAGGATCTCATCCAACACTTCTGATGGATCTAAAACTCATCTCCAACCCAGACTTTTCTCCTGAGATCTAGCCCCATTCATTCAACCCTCTTCTAGGACATCTCCTCTTGGAAGGTCTTCAGTCCCCTCTTACTAACACAATAATCATCACAGCATAGCATTGATAATAGCCAATAACAGAAGCTCTTACACATTCTTCTCAGCATTTCACACTTACTAACTCAACCTTCCCAGCAACAATAGGAGGTGTGTACTTTTTTTTGAAGATTTTATTTTTAAATAATCTTTTTTTTATTTGGTGAATCTGAGGGTTAATATTTATTTATTTATTTATTTATTTATTTATTTATTTATTTATATGGTCAGTTAGCCACTGTATAGTACATCATTCATTTTTGATGTAGTCTCTACACCAACGTGGGGCTCGAACTCACAACCCCAAGATCAGGAGTCATGTGCTCCACTGACTAAGCCAGCCAGGTGCCCAGGGACGTGTGTACTTTTATTATCACCCCTATTTTGTGGATGAGGAAACTGGAACCTAGAGAGGTTGAAAGATTCCAAGCTCTTAAACACTAAATTTTGGTTTTCTAAAAACCAAAGTTGTCCTAGCCCACTGCCCCTCCATCACCACAGTCCTCCCCTTAGGGACCAGTCAACTTCCAGTCCATCCCAACCCCCCCCACTAGCTCACCCCACAGGGCCCCATTACCTCCTTCTTAACTGATTTGTCTCCAGTTAGTTCCCAATGAAACCTGATCCATACAGCCCCTCTTTCTAGCTTTCTAATGTAAATTTGAAGATCTCAGTCTTCCTAATTTAATTCAATTCTTCCCTCTGCCCTCAGGATAAAATAAACATGCCTTAAGGGGCTTTCCAGACCTGGAGCCTGCTTTCCCTTCCCCATTCCCCCATGGTATTGACCTCATTTCTTGCCACTTCCTACCTCCCACTCTCTGGTTTCCCTTCATCGGTTTCCCAAGAGGTCCCCCACTCTTATGCCTCTTCTACATTTGGTTACCCCTTCTGAAATACACTCCCCTATAGTCAGTTGCCTTCAAGAGTCAGCTCAAGTGCCCACCCAGGAAGACTTTCCGGAAATCCACACCCTTCTAATTTGGGTAAGCTATTCTGTTGTCAGTGGGCTTCTCATTTCATAACAACATCTTGCTGTTTTCACATCTGCCCTCTCTACTGACCCCAGGGCTTGTGTTTGTGTTTTATCTCTTTGTTAATAGAGAGGTACGCTGCACCTGGGTGGCTCAGTCATTAAATGTCTGCCTTCAGCTCAGGTCATGATCTCAGGGTCCTGGGATCGAGCCCCGCATTGGGCTCCCTGCTCAGCGGGAAGCCTGCTTCTCCCTCTCCCAATCCTCCTGCTTGTGTTCCCTCTCGCTATGTCTCTCTCTGTCAAATAAATAAATAAATAAAATCTTTAAAAAAAATAGAGAGGCACATAATCAGCCTCAAATTAGCATGTTGAGTAAATGACTGAATACTCACTCTATTCTCATAAGGCCTGGATGCTTGACTTCTAGCCCAGAGGTTTCCAGGTCTGAAGTGGAGGGTTCCCATCAGGGTCTTCATTAGGACCCTAACTTTACCCTGGTATCTGTCAGTTTTCCCTCCCCAGGCGAACAGAAGTTTCAAGGTCAAGAGGAACCTTCTGCCAGTACAACTAGAGAACCTTGGAGAGGTGGTGCAGGGCAGGGGATTTGTATCCACCTAAACCTAGTCTGGTAAGGCAAAAGAAGCAAGCCAAGACATCTCTGGTTAGAAAGACTTCTGGAGGGGCGCCTGGGTGGCTCAGTTGGTTAAGCGTCTGCCTTCGGCTCAGGTAATGATCCTGGGTCCTGGGATCAGGCCCTGCATTGGGCTTCCTGCTCAGCAGGGAGCCTGCTTCTCCCTCTCCCACTCCCCCTGCTTGTGCTCTCTCTCCCTGTCTGTCAAGTAAATAAATAAAATCTTAAAAAGAAAAAAGAAAGACCCTGGGACACAGCATGTGTGGGCTGCCTTGACCATTTTTTCTGTTAAATTTAGTCCTATTCTCCACCCTCCACCTCTGAGTCATGCTGACAACTTCCCTCCCTGCTTCTGGCCTCCTGACCAGCTCTCTGCTTACTTGCTTCCTCTGCACCCTGGTTCAGCTGTTCCCTCAGTGGTTGAGGAGCTCAGAAGCCCATGTCTGACCTTCCAGTCATGACCAGGACCAGAACATCCCTCTTTCTGTTGATGGGTAAGTCACGGGCCCCAATGAAGGGATATGAGAAGATTGGGGTTCAGAGAGAGAGAGAGAGAGAGAGAGAGCGAGCTGAGACTGTACATGTTTTAGACCCAGACATTAAGAGGGGGATCTGGAATTACATAGGGTTTGGGATCCGGAGTTTTTGGAGGAAGAGTATATTGAAGAACTAATTTTAGGGGAGTTCAAGAGATGTTAGAAAAGGAGCCAGTTGTCTGAACAATCCAGAGATTTCCCAAGTAGGCAGAACAAGTCAAACTTGTGCTCTATTCACAGTGTCACTTTGGCCCAATTTTCCTGGATTCTTCTTCCTGGAAGCCCCCAGTAGTAAGGGTGGCAAAGGAGTGTCTTTAGAGCTTGTGTGTTGCTCTGTGAAAATGGAGAATTGAAACTTGCGAGCAGGTCAATGGGTGAAGAGCTGTCTCTGGACTGCCTGCAGGAGAGAAGCAGGGCTGAGGGAGGCCTGAGCCTGGGAGTTCAGAAGTCCAGGAGATGCTGGGTCATTGGGCCTATAGGGGAGAGCAGGCGTTGGGGAGATGGAACAGGAGGAAGACCCTTCTCCGGAGTTTCTTTTCTCACCCCCTTCCGCAGCCTTGGCTTCTTCTCTCTGCTTCAACTTGGACACGGACCAGCCAAAAACCTTCCTTATGGACAGTGCTGGATTTGGACACAGCGTGGTCCAGTATGGCAATACCTGGTAAAGACTGCGTGGTGACTGGCCTTTGGTTCTCATCAACTCCTCTCCATGCATAGGGTCCTGTCCTTCCCCAGGACCCTCTTTTTTTTTTTTATTTTTTTTTATTTTTTT
>NW_028061896.1:0-394 GCF_054177405.1 Leptonychotes weddellii
ATTTCCTAGGTACCTACTATGATAATAACATACTTACATCTGTAGGAACACACACACATACACACAACATGCCCCAAGAGGTTTGAGGAAGACATGAACTTTACACAGAACATATTAGTAGCAATAGAAGAGGTTTGATAAGTTGCCAAAATGAGTGATGCTTTTGAATGCAACCATATAGAAAAGAGATCAGTAGGGCGCCTGGGTGGCTCAGTTGGTTAAGCGACTGCCTTCGGCTCAGGTCATGATCCTGGAGTCCCAGGATCGAGTCCCGCATCGGGCTCCCTGCTCGGCAGGGAGTCTGCTTCTCCCTCTGACCCTCCTCCCTCTCGTGCTCTCTGTCTCTCATTCTCTCTCTCTCAAATAAATAAATAAAATCTTTAAAAAAAAAAAA
>NW_028061897.1:0-394 GCF_054177405.1 Leptonychotes weddellii
AATTGTTTGGTTTCACATCCATAAATATGAAACATTTATGGAGGAATAGTGCTTTTCTGTCCCCAGAGGGTCTGAACTATGAGGTATCTTCTTTCCTGTGTATTCTAATTTCTCTTCTCCTCCCTTCCTTCCTTCCTTCCTTCCTTCCTTCCTTCCTTCCTTCCTTCCTTCCTTCCCTCCCTCCCTCCCTCCCTCCCTGCCTCCATCCATCTACAAAGTGTAAGGAATACAGGCACTGGAGTCAGAGACCTGAGTTCTGAGAGTTGTGTGCTGTGTGACCTTGGGTAAGTTACTTAACCTCTCTGAACTTCAATTTTCTCAGCATCTACACTCACGCACATTGTGGTGATTGCTTTTGAACTTGCCCTCTTCCAAACCACTCTTCTAGGGCAGA
>NW_028061898.1:0-394 GCF_054177405.1 Leptonychotes weddellii
CTTTTATGGTTGTTGTTCTAGAAAAGCAAACATAACGTGTAGGTGTATGACAGGCATCTGAGAGGAATACCTTAGGAATTCCCATGCCCTAAAAAACAGTGGTTTTATATTTGGGGTCTGCCATCCCTACTGCTATCAGTTGGCTTTTTATAGCTCTCCTAACCCCCTAATTCTAGTTCTAGTCCTGATCTCATATTTTTTTTTTTTTTTAAAGATTTTATTTATTTATTTGACAGAGAGAGACATAGCGAGAGCAGGAACACAAGCAGGGGGAGTGGGAGAGGGAGAAGCAGGCTTCCCGCAGAGCAGGGAGCCCGATGTGGGACTCGATCCCAGGACCCTGGGATCATGACCTGAGCCGAAGGCAGACGCTTAACGACTGAGCCACCCAGGC
>NW_028061899.1:0-394 GCF_054177405.1 Leptonychotes weddellii
ATGTGTTCATTTTATTTAATGTCTGCCTCTCCAACTGGACTGCAAGTTCCACAAAGTCGGAGACCATTTATAGTGTTCTACACCATTGGATATTCATTGCTGAGCACATGGTACCTGATACATAAAAGGTGCTCAAAATATTTTTATTTAATAAATGAATGAATTAAGTCATTATTCTTAGTTCTTATCTGTGTTTGTCTAGTGACTTTTTAGTGGGACACTGCACCTTTAAGACCCTACCTGCAAGATAAGGAGAACACTCACTTCCCCGAGACTTGTCCTGGAATGATTCCACTCCATGCCCAGGGATTTTTTTTTGTCTTTACCTTTATCTTTTTTTTTTTTTTAAAGATTTTATTTATTTATTTGAGAGAGAGAGAATGAGAGACAGAGA
>NW_028061900.1:0-394 GCF_054177405.1 Leptonychotes weddellii
AGCGCCCCCGACGAAGCTTCCCTGGCAAAAGCCAGCCTCCCAACGGCGGAGCCTGGCCTGTCGCTGCGAGAGGCGGCGGCCTTCCGCGCTAAGCACACATGCTGTGCCAGGCTGTCGCCCGGGCGCCTCGCAGATCCGGACTCACTTACTCCGTTCGCACTGCGGTGCTGTTCTTGACCCCATTTCACAGCCGAATAAGCTGAGGCACCGAGAGCTTCGTTCCTTGCCCACGGTCTCGCAGCTGGAAGGAGGCCGAGTCATGCTCTTAAGGAAGCGCTGTGTCAAGTGCCTCTCCTCACGGCTGACGTTGGGTCAGTCCCCAAACAGGCCAGTGGTTCCCAGACTGAAGCAGTCCCCTTCCCCAGCTCTCCACGGTCATTTTCCAGGCACCGCA
>NW_028061901.1:0-394 GCF_054177405.1 Leptonychotes weddellii
ATGTTAATTAAAAAAAAAAAAAGAAGGGCGCCTTGGTGGCTCAGGCGGTTAAATGTCTGCCTTCTGCTCAGGTCATGATCCCAGGGTCCTGGGGTCGAGTCCCGCATCGGGCTCCCTGCTCAGCGGGAAGCCTGCTTCTCCCTCTCCTCCCGCCTGCCGCTCCCTCTGCTTGTGCTCTGTCAAATAAATAAATAAAACCTTAAAAAAAAAAAAAAAGTCACAGACCATTGCACTCCCTTAACTGATTAAACCCCTTTAAAAATCTCTGGGCCAGGCAGAAACCTCGGAGTTGGCTTTTGGACAAGAGTCTGCCTTCTCCCCAGGTGGCCGGCCACCTGAATAAAGTTCATATCCCTTTCCAATCAACACTCGTCTCTTGAGTACTGGCCTTTCA
>NW_028061902.1:0-394 GCF_054177405.1 Leptonychotes weddellii
GCAGAGCCAAATCCCAGCCGTAGCCTTCCATGCTCATTGGGTGCTGACGGTGGCCCTTTCTGCCTATCACGGGAGTGCCCTCGTTTTGTGGTGGACAGGTGCTCTCAAGGCTACACCGCTGATAAGTGACACACACATCTGCCAGCTCAGAGGTCAGCACTCTTTCCATGGGACCAGCTGCTTCTCTTTTTTTTTTTTTAATTTTATTTTTTTATTCTTACGTTAATCCCCTATATTACATCATTAGTTTTAGATGTAGTGTTCCATGATTCATTGTTTGTGCATAACACCCAGTGCTCCATGCAGAATGTGCCCTCCTCAATACCCACCACCAGGCTAACCCATCCTCCCACCCCCCTCCCCTCTAGAACCCTCAGTTTGTTTTTCAGAGTCC
>NW_028061903.1:0-394 GCF_054177405.1 Leptonychotes weddellii
CAAAAACAAGGAAATTTTGAGAAACCATCACAGGAGTTGGAGGAGCCTGAGTAGAGATGACAACTAAATGTATATGGCATCCTAAAGGGATCCTGGAACAGTAAAATGTTATTGATTAAAAAAATGAGGAAATCTAGATAAAACATGGAGTTTAGTTAGTAACGGTGTGCCAATATTAGTTCATTAGTGAAGATGGATGTACCATGCTAATGTATGATGCTATTGATATGAGGACCTAGGTATGAGGCATAGGAGAACTCTGTGTTAGCTTCGTAATTTTCAGTTAGTCTAAAATTATTTTAAAGTAAAACATTTATTTTTAAAAAAGGAAGGGGGCTCCCACTTCCTGCCAAATGGGAATGATATAAACTAGATCCACACTTATGCCTGGAAA
>NW_028061904.1:0-394 GCF_054177405.1 Leptonychotes weddellii
CCTCCCGTCCCCACAGGCGCCCATTCCACCAGGCAGCTCTCTCTCTCTGCCCTGCGCTCCCTGGCTCCTCCCTGTCCCAGCCAACCCAGCACTTGCTTCTTCCTGCCTCAGTCTGCTTCCTGCCCCACGAGCCCCGAAACCCCATGGCTGAGGTCGCTGATGTTGTCCTAACTGGCAGCTTGTGGCTTCTTCATTACCTAAGCCTTTTTTTTTCTAATTAGCTAAGACTTTTAACCTGATCTGAAGTATCTGTTGCTGCTGACTACCCCTTCTTTTGAAAACGTTCTTTCCCCTTGACTTGCAGGATCACCTCTCTCCTGGTGTCCTTTGTGCTTTTTGAAAATTGTTTCTTCGTGGTCAGCTTTATTGGTTCCTCTGCCCCTTCTCTCCATCC
>NW_028061905.1:0-394 GCF_054177405.1 Leptonychotes weddellii
AACAAACACTAAAAGAATTGATCACAAGAACTTAACACCTAAGTGAAATATTGAAGGGGTTTTTCAAGTAGAAAGAAAACGATCCCAAATCTAGGTTTAAATTTGGAGGAAGAAATAAAGAACAATGAAAATGTTAAATATGTGGACAAAGTTAAATGAATATTGGCTGTGAGAAATAATGTTAATAATGTATATGTGTGGGGCGCCTGGGTGGCTCAGTTGGTTAAGCGACTGCCTTCGGCTCAGGTCATGATCCTGGAGTCCCTGGATCGAGTCCCGCATCGGGCTCCCTGCTTGGCGGGGAGTCTGCTTCTCCCTCTGACCCTCCCCCCTCTCATGTGCTCTCTCTCATTCTCTCTCTCTCAAATAAATAAATAAAATCTTTAAAAAAAAA
>NW_028061906.1:0-8339 GCF_054177405.1 Leptonychotes weddellii
GAGAGAAGAACCATATGGTCCTCTCAATTGATGCAGAAAAAACATTTGACAAAATACTGATTAAAACTCTTCAGAGTAAAAGGCTAGAGGGAACATTCCTCAAGTTCATAAAATCCATCTATGAAAGATCCACAGCAAATATCATCTCCAATGGGGAAAAGCTGTGACCTTTTCCCTTAAGATCAGGAACACAAGAAGGATGCCCACTCTCGTCAGTATTGTTCAACATAGTACTAGAAGTCCTAGCAACAACAATCAGACAACAAAAAGAAATAAAAGGTATTCAGATTGGCAAAGAAGAAGTCAAACTCTCTCTCTCTTCACAGATGAAATGATACTTTATGTGAAAAACTCAAAAGACTTCACCCCCAAATTACTAGAACTCATACAGCAATTCAGTAATGTGGCAGGATACAAAATCAATGCACAGAAATTAGTTGCTTTCTTATACACTAACAATGCAACTGCAAAAAGAGAAATTAGAGAATGAATTCCATTTATAATAGCACCAAAAACCATTAGTTACCTTGGAATAAACCTAACCAAAGAAGTAAAGGATCTATACTCTAGGAACTACAGAACACTAATGAAAGAAATTGAAGAGGACAAAAAAGATGGAAAAACATTCCATGCTCCTGGATTGGGAGAATAAACATTGTTAAAATGTCTATGCTGCCCAGAGCAATCTATACCTTCAGTGCTCTCCCAATCAAAATTCCAATGATATTTTTCAAAGTGCTGGAACAAACAATCCTAAAATTTGTATGGAATCAGAAAAGACCCCGAATCGCCAAGGAAATTTTGAAAATGAAAAACAAAGCTGGGGCCATCACGTTGCCTGATTTCAAGCTATATTATAAAGCTGTGATCACCAAGACAGCATGGTAGTGGCACAAAAACAGACATACAGACCAATGGAACCAAATAGAGAGCCCAGATATGGACCCTCAACTCTATGGTCAACTAATCTTAGACAAAGCAGGGAAAAATATGCAATGGAAAAAATACAGTCTATTCAACAAATGGTGCTGGGAAAATTGGACAGCTATATACAGAAGAATGAAACTTGACCATTCTCTCACACCATACAGAAAGGTAAACTCAAAATGATTGAAAGACCTCAGTGTGAGACAGGAATCCATCAAAATCCTAGAGGAGAACATAGGCAGTAACCTCTTCGACATCGGCCACAGCAACTTCTTTCAAGACATGTCTCCAAAGGCAAGGGAAACAAAAGCGAAACTGAACTTTTGGGACTTCATCAAGATAAAAAGCTTCTGCACAGCAAGGGAAACAGTAAGCAAAACAAAGAGGCAGCCCATGGAATGGGAGAAGATTTTTACAAATGACACTATAGACAAAGGGCTGATATCCAAGATCTATAAAGAACTTCTCAAACTCAACACCCAAAAAAACAAATAATCAAGTCAAAAAATGGGCAGAAGACATGAACAGACACTTCTCAAAAAGAGACATACAAATGGCTAACAGACACATGAAAAACTGTTCATCTTCATTAGCCATCAGGGAAATTCAAATCAAAAACACATTGTGATACCACCTTACACCAGTTGGAATGGCAAAAATTGACAAGGCAAGAAACAGCAAATGTTGGAGAGGTTGTGGAGAAAGGGGAACCCTCTTACACTGTTGGTGGGAATGCAAGTTGGTACAGCCACTTTGGAAAACAGTGTGGAGGAGCCTCAAAAAATTAAAAATAGAGCTACCTTATGACCCAGCAATTGCACTACTGGATATTTACCCCAAAGACATAGATGTAGTGAAAAGAAGGGCCACATGCACTCCAATGTTCATAGCAGCAATGTCCACAAGAGCCAAACTGTGGAAAGAGATGAGATGCCCTTTGACAGATGAATGGATAAAAAAGATGTGGTCCATATATACAATGGAATATTACTCAGCCATCAGAAAGGATGAATACCCAACTTTTGCATCAACATGGATGGGACTGGAAAAGATTATGCTAAGTGAAATAAGTCAACCAGAGAAAGTCAATTATCATATGGTTTCAATTATTTGTGGAACATAAGGAATAGTGTGGAGGATATTAGGAGAAAGAAGGGAAAAATGAAGGAGGGGAAATCAGAGGGGGAGACAAACCATGAGACTATGGACTCCGGGAAGCAAACTAAGGGTTTTAGAGGGGAGGATGGTGGAAGGGATGGGTTAGCCTGGTGATGGGTATTAAGGAGGGCATGTATCGCATGGAGCACTGAGTGTTATACATAAACATCATGGAACACTACATCAAAAAATTATGATGGGGGCGCCTGGGTGGCTCAGTCGGTTAAGCCTCCAGCTCTGGTCTTGATCTCAGGGTCGTGGGTTCAAGCCCCACATAGGGCTCCATGCTGGGCGTGGAACCTACTTAAAATAAAAGAAATTGTGATATTAAAATTTATCTTATTTGTCTACTTTGCTTTATTATATGTTAAAATAAAAATTACCGTTGATTCCAAGTCTGTACAAAAGACTTATAAAATAATCAAAATTAAAATGGAAAGGCAGTGAAACACAAAAGAAGAATATTGGACTATATTCTAGTCTTACGATTAACATTTGTGAGACAGGAGAATCTGAAGAAGTTATTTAATGCCCTGAGATCCAATTTCTCAATTTGTAACATGGAAATACATAACATTCCTATGAAATCAATGAGAAGCTGTAGATGATCAAGTGGAATGAGGTATGTACAATACTCTGTATGCTATAAGGCATTAAACAAATATGAGAAGTTAACTTAAAAGTTTGTTTTCCGAAATGCAATGTTCACATCATAACTATAATGAACTTCATCCACTTGAAAAAAGATTCCCCCTCTTCCAGTATAATACTCATTTTCGCACACAGGTCTTTAGTTTACTCCAACTGCAAACTAAAATATCACCAATATCACTATCAGTTGTACACTTTTATTCTGATACACAAAAGTTATTTTCAATTTTCATTTTAACTCAGATATTCCCTGAAACTGATAATGTACAAGGCCTCGTGATATTATTGCTGCTGACATTGAATTGTCAGATAAATGGCACGTCAGTTTTCATTTGTATTTCGGAATGCCTGGCAAAGAGTGACAGTGGCACGCAGCTTGTAATTTGGTGTCACGTCATCTCAATGAATGGAGCAATTTCCATATGAAAATACATTTGAAATTAAGCCTTGAAGATCTGGATAATGGTTTTTACTGATTTAAAATGAGACTAAGTAGTACAAGGACACATTTCATGATTCTGACACTGTGTTTGAAGAAACAGGGAATGGGTAACTGAAAACAATTCTGGGAGATTGTGAGTACTCCATTTTTCTTGTGTTAGGGCATTAGATATATAAATGTATTTGAACCATGCTCCAGTATAAATGATATTTTGGGGTCCACACAATGTTATTATTTTTTTTTATTTCCATGATTAAATTACTTTTAATATTGGTAAAAAAATGACTTTTAAAATACTTAATTCTATTTCATCTTTTTCAAAAGAAAAAAGATTTTCTTTTTTTTTCTATTCTTGACATAGGTGTGCTCCAGAAAGCAATTTATTTCTTCCTGAGATTTTATTCAAGTATTTCTTAAAGGTGATACCATGCAGTGATGATGGTACATGGGTTGTAGAAATGCAGCTGGAAAAAACACAGATTGTTATTTAAAACAAAACAAAACAAAGTTATAGCTGATTATGCTACATAGGTGGGTGATTGTGGATGGATGGAAGTTCCTCTAAAGGGAAGAATACATTTTATAGAGAGGAAGAAAGCCTGAATTAAACTTTGCTCACATCAAGGAAGGAATGACATTGAAAAATCTTTGCTAGTTCTTTTGCACTAAGAAGTGCTTTAAAGACTTAAATAGTTGGGCTTTTCATGATCACAATACTTTAATTTACTTTTGGATAAGGAAATAAGACCTTTTTTTTTTTAAGTTTTTTTTTTTTAATTTTATTATGTTATGTTAGTCACCATACAATACATCATTAGTTTTTGATGTGGTGATCCACAATCCATTGTTTTCGTATAACACCCAGTGCTCCATGCAGTACATGCCCTCCTTAATACCCATCACCGGGCTAACCAATCACCCTCCCCCCTCCCCTCTAAAACCCTGTTTGTTTCTCAGGGTCCATAGGGGAACTCATGGTTCTCTCTCATGGTTCATCTCCTCTGGAAATATAGACTTTGATCTGGGTACAGGATAATACGTCAATGGCCCCCATAAAATGAATGAATTTCTGCATTTCAGAGAGAAAGGGGAAGGCCTGTATCCCTATGGCAAAGAGGGAAAGAGAGGAGGAGTGGCCTGAAAAGGCCTAAGTATCAAGAAGGCAAGCACTTTGCCTGAAGAGCAAGTTAATTTGTCAAGTGTTTTGTGTGGGGGAGCTCAGGAGTAGCAAAGCACTTCTAAGAAAATAAACTCGTGATATGTTAGTGTTTTACTATTCTGTGCTTCTGTACAAGTCCTCCATGAGCGTAAACTCCATTAAAATTTTGCTGCAAAAAAATTTCCTGACTCTGGTAGTGTTTTATAGAAATCCAGAGAACTGGTTCACTGTTTGTTCCATATATGTTGGCTAACTTAGAAATGTAAAACTGTTGGGGCATCTGTGTGGCTCGGTTGGTTAACCGACCAACTCTTGATTTCAGCTCAGGTCATGGTCTCAGGGTCATGGGATCAGCCCCATGTCACGCTCCTTGCTCAGTGGGGAGTCTGCTTGGGGATTCTCTCTCCCTCTCTCTCTGCCCCTCCTCATGCTCATGCACACACACACACACACACTCTCTCTCTAAAGTTAATAAATAAGTCTTAAATTTTTTTAAAAATTTCAAAATGTAAAAATGTTTGTGCCAGCCAATGGAGACAAGACATGTGAGATGAAGGATTGGGGAAAAGTATAACATCAAAATGAGATAGCTAGGATAGCTAGAATTAAGCTTCTGAGATCCCTGGGGATGGGATGCAAGGCCAGATTTACATTCTTTTGTAGTATAGATAATCAAATTGTATTGTCTCAATATAAGGGAGTTCTTCAAAATGTCTGGAGGATCTGGAGACAGCCGAGTAGCTTATTTTATGTAAGCAAGATAGTGTCTCCAGTAATCTGTGGCAGAGATGGTTCAAAGATAGCCACATGATCAGATGTTGGCCTTTTTTATGGACATTTTTCTGTACTTTTTTCTTAAAAAAATGTTTCAGATGAGAAGAGTATAGATTAAACATGACTTAGATCTTCATATTAAATCCATGTAAATATGTATTCTAAAACAAGAATTTAAAAATCAAAATAATACTTCTATATAAAGTAGAAACTTTTTAATCAAACCTTGGCTCTAAAATTATTTTCTAAAAAAAAAAATAAAATAAAAAATAAAATAAAATAATTTTCTAATAAACCCATTTTGCATTAAAATACCTCTGATCATAGGCTTTGTCTTTGAATAGCATTTCTGGGTATCATTCTATGTCCTCTAGTAAGTTGAGATAGCTAATAACCAGAGATGGGCAACAATCAATGACTTATTCAATACAACTGCTTCTATGGCCTATGTCTGATCTCTTTGGGCTATGTTCACCATAAGTAAACAAGAGACAAAATCCTTTTGCAACTGGACTGAACCAAAATCTCTGAAGAACATTTTCTTTCTAATTCATCCATTCAGTAGTGTGGAGAGGACATATTCTATGTCTTAGGGGTAGTAATGAACCAAAAAAATAAGAATCTTGCCTCAAGGAGTTTACATTTTAGTGAGGCATAAACATAAACATAATAATAGGGAAATTTAAGTTGAAAAGTGCTATGGAAATAGGAGGTTAAAGGGATTATTGTATTTTTCAGTGAATGGGCAGTGTAAGTCTTACTGTTAAAGTTGATATCTAAAACAAAAATCTAATCCTGTCAAACTTTTGCTTAAAATGTAAGCTCAGCAACTCCCAATATTTATGAATTTATATTGTGTAATTATGTGCATATGTACTCCACTCCCTTGTCAATGGAGAAATGTAGACTAGAAATTATGGCATATATATCTGTTATGTTGAGAGTTCCTCATTGCATACAACAATTGCACTGGTTTAAGCAAGAAGTGATATATGAAAGAACCTGGGGAGCTCATGGTCCTCTGGAAGACCAAAGACACTTTCTTCGGGCTGATCTGGGGACCATTTCCCACACCTCATAATAGAACTGCCAGTAGGGTTGCTGATGACTCTGCTACAAACTGGAAGCCACATAAATAGCAAAGTGCCTCCTAAGCTTTTGAGGACCACAGGACTTTGCTAACATTATGAAATTGTCAAATTAGGAAAACAACTGCTGAGTCAGAAAACTGTTCCGTAATTGACGGTTTTGGAATTGTGGCAGCTCTGGTTGTTTGGTAACCAACATGCAATGAACACCATGTGTCCTGCTTCTTTTCCCACATAAGGCAGGTCAACAGCGAAGTACTGTGTTAGAGGATTTGATAGGACGGATCTAAGTTACATTTAAATCCCAGGCTGGAAAGTGATCTAGAAACTATGATATTTAGCTTCCCTGCAATAGGAGTTTTACCGAATGCTGGTTGAGCAAGCCGGTTTATAGTATGTGCTGCAATATCATCAAAAGAAAAAAAAAGTCATTGTAATGAATACAAAGTAGACCTCAATTTATGTGGTACATGGAAGTCTACTTCTACTTTTAATGTAAATCTTTATATATAGCCTGATAACATTATCATAATAAATTAAAAACCTTTTGGAAACATTCTAGCTCATTTTTAAAGGAGGTTTTCAGCTTAATTGTGACTACAGATTGATTGTCTCTGACATATGATGGTTGAACTTACAGTTTTTTGACTTTACAATGATGTGAAAGTGATATGCATTCCATAGAAAACATACCTCAAATTTTGAATTTTGATCTTTTCGCAGGCTAGCGACAGTGGTGTGATCCCCTCATGATGCTGTGCAGGGCAGCTAGCTGCAGCTCTCAGTCAGCCACACGATCACCAGGGTAAACAACTGAAACACTGAACAACCATTCGGTACCAAGAACACTATTCTCACTTTCACTTTCAGTACAGTATTCAACAAATTACATGAATATTCAGCATTTTATTATAAAATAGGCTTTGTGTTAGATGATTTTGCCCAACTATAGGCTAATGTAATTGTTCTGAACATGTTTTAGGTAAGCGAAGCCAGGCTATGATGTTTGATTGGTTAGGTATATTAAATGAATTTATTTTTTTTAAAGATTTTATTTATTTTTTTTGACAGAGAGAGACACAGTGAGAGAGGGAACACAAGCAGGGGGAGTGAGAGGGAGAAGCAGGCTTCCCGCTGAGCAGGGAGCCCGATGCGGGGCTTGATCCCAGGACCCTGGGATCATGACCTGAGCCTAAGGCAGACGTTTAATGACTGAGCCATCCAGGCGCCCCTATTAAATGCATTTTTTACTTATGATATTTTCAACTTATGATTGGATATAGCCACATTGTAAGATGAGGAAGATCTGTATAAGACTTATTATTACCATGCCTTTGAAAAAAATATAATTCCACATTGTTCAACAATTATATTACTGCCCAAATCTATATTATACTTGGAATTTTTATTATTTTCACAGTGTAACATTATAACTTTTCCCATAAATATTGTATATTTTGTTAAATAACTATCATTCTTATTTTTTAGTCTTGTATTTGAAGTATAATTTTTAAAGAAAAATGACAACAGTGGTCACTTCCAGGTCATATGACTATTTATCCATAGAAACAAAATAATCACTCTTTTAAAAAACTCTCACTGTGCATATTATGTCATCCTGAAAGACAGTTTGGCATGGCTGAAAGAGTTAGGAGGCAAGTCTTAAGTGCACCTCATGGCAGATGGCTATAGTCTAAGATTTAGTCAAGAATTTGGATAAATAGCTACTCTAATATGGGTGACAATGATGATGTCTATAGCTCTTGGGATTCCTTGTTCCAAGAAAGTATCTGAAGGACATTCTCATTTAAAACAAAACATGAAGGCAACTGGGAGAAGTGTGTCTTTGTAAACCTAAGCTTTAAATATATGCAAATGTTGTATATACATATATGTGTGTATGTATATATATATGCAAATATATACACAAAAATTTCCCACAGTTCTATTCCTATCCCTTTTCTGGAATTTCTAATTTGTTCACTGGAGTATTTTGATGCTTTGTTAGTTAATTAGGTCTTTGGAGCTAACTACCTTATTTTCTCTGGGTGCTTATAGGGTTTTATTTTTATCCTTTTAATTAAATAATTAAAAATTTGCCTGAATTTCTGCAGATCTAGGGTTCTTTTCTTTTTTTTTT
>NW_028061907.1:0-394 GCF_054177405.1 Leptonychotes weddellii
ACAGCAGGTTCTGTAGTACAGTCCCCACTTTCCAGGTGGGAAAGGTCACATTTAGAAAGGGGCCAAGGGGGGCGCCTGGGTGGCTCAGTTGGTTAAGCGACTGCCTTCAGCTCAGGTCATGATCCCAGGGTCCTGGGATCGAGTCCCGCATCAGGCTCCCTGCTCTGCGGGGAGCCTGCTTCTCCCTCTCCCACTCCCCGTTTGTGTTCCCTCTCTCGCTGTGTCTCTCTCTGTCAAATAAATAAATAAAATCTTTAAAAAAAAAAAAAGAAAGGGCCAAGGGGCCTGACCTGTCTCACTATGGGATCCCGGTATCTTATATCATATGATTCCTGCATGCATATTTTGCTCCTCAAAGGATAATTTTTGGCCCCCTGTGATTTCTGTTCGTCTA
>NW_028061908.1:0-394 GCF_054177405.1 Leptonychotes weddellii
AATTCAGATGACATCATAGTGGACATTCAGTCTCTTATGAAAGGCACAGAGTAAGTATGTTCCAGAAGAACATGGAGAAAGGAGGCAGCACAGTTTACTGACTGGTTCACAGATGGGTTATGTGCATGTGGACTGAGTCATCACCTTACTTGTGTTAAATTTTCCCCATATGTGACAATTAACTCATCAATAAATTTTGCTATATGTGTTCTCTCTCTCAGTGAGAGTGGATTGGAGGGAGATAAACAGACCCCAGCCAGCAGAACAAGTGAAAATGCTGTTGGAATGATGATAAACTGGTAGCTGTGGGGATGAGAAACTAAAATATGAGAATTTATGATTAATTGGATGTTGGAGTGTAGAGAAGCCATGAGTCAAGGCTTATTTTAAAATT
>NW_028061909.1:0-394 GCF_054177405.1 Leptonychotes weddellii
CTCATTCTCTTAGTTTCCTAAATGTTTAGACACTGAAATAAATCATCATACAAATACTGTAAAATATATTATTGTTTGACAGAAGATACAAAGGGTTAATTTTCACATGCAAAGAGAATTAAATAACCAAAGCCTACTTCATAAAATTGCTAGAACCCTGATCTCTGCAGTGAACAAGAATTTTATTAATCTCTTTTTTTAGGATTTATTTATTTATTTTAGAGAGAGAGAGCACAAGCGAGTGCAGGGTGGGGAGGGGCAGAGGGAGAGGGAGAGAGAGAGAGAAAGAACGTCAAGCAGACTCCCTGATGAGCGTGGAGCCCAATGAGGGGCTTGATCCCACTACCCTGAGATCATGACCTGAGCCGAAACCAAGAGTCCTCCACTTAACTGA
>NW_028061910.1:0-394 GCF_054177405.1 Leptonychotes weddellii
CTGTGAATTGTGTAAGACTGTTGAATCACAGACCTGTACCTCTGAAACAAATAATACATTGTATGTTTAAAAAAAAGAAGAAGAAGAAGATAGCAGGAAGGGAAAAATGAAGGGGGGGAATCAGAGGGGGAGACAAACCATGAGAGACGATGGGCTCTGAGAAACAAACTGGGGTTTCTAGAGGGGAGGGGCATGGGGGGATGGGCTAGCCTGGTGATGGGTATTAAAGAGGACACGTATTGAATGGAGCACTGGGTGTTATATGCAAACAATGAATCATGGAACACTACATCAAAAACAAATGATGTAATGTATGGTGACTAACATAACATAATAAAAAAATAAAAATAAAATAAAAATTTTAAAAAGTAATTATTGATAGGTATCTACTTAC
>NW_028061911.1:0-394 GCF_054177405.1 Leptonychotes weddellii
AAGGGGATCTCAGCTCTCTAGTTGCAAGAACTGAACTTTTCCAAGAACAAGAAAGAGTTTGGAAGCAGATTTCTCACCTGAGTCTCCAGATGAGAACTCAGACTGGTCGACACCTTGATTTCAGCCTTGTGATACCCTTCATAGAGAACCCCTGCAGAACTGTGAGCTAATACATGGGTGCTGCTTTTTTTTTTTTTTTTAAAGATTTTATTTATTTATTTGACAGAGAGAGACACAGTGAGAGAGGGAACACAAGCAGGGGGAGTGGGAGAGGGAGAAGCAGGCTCCCCGCCGAGCAGGGAGCCCGATGCGGGACTCGATCCAGGGACTCCAGGATCATGACCTGAGCCGAAGGCAGTCGCTTAACCAACTGAGCCACCCAGGCGCCCCTACA
>NW_028061912.1:0-394 GCF_054177405.1 Leptonychotes weddellii
ATGTGTTCATTTTATTTAATGTCTGCCTCTCCAACTGGACTGCAAGTTCCACAAAGTCGGAGACCATTTATAGTGTTCTACACCATTGGATATTCATTGCTGAGCACATGGTACCTGATACATAAAAGGTGCTCAAAATATTTTTATTTAATAAATGAATGAATTAAGTCATTATTCTTAGTTCTTATCTGTGTTTGTTTAGTGACTTTTTAGTGGGACACTGCACCTTTAAGACCCTACCTGCAAGATAAGGAGAACACTCACTTCCCCGAGACTTGTCCTGGAATGATTCCACTCCATGCCCAGGGATTTTTTTTTGTCTTTACCTTTATCTTTTTTTTTTTTTTAAAGATTTTATTTATTTATTTGAGAGAGAGAGAATGAGAGACAGAGA
>NW_028061913.1:0-394 GCF_054177405.1 Leptonychotes weddellii
CAAAAATTTCAATAGAGAAATTCAACAGCATGTTCAACCTAACAGAAGAATGAATTAGTGAACTTGAAGACTAATCACTTGATATTACCTAGTCAGAGGGACAAAAAGGTAAATGAATTAAAATGAGTAAAGAAAGCCTACAAAAGTACAGAATATCATGAAGTAAAACAATATTTACATTTTGGGAGTCCCAGAAGAATCCCAGGCCTCAAAGGTAATGTTTTAGCACACAGGGGAATGCAAAAACTAATTTAAAACATTAAAAATGGGCAGAGCAAAGGTTTTACTTTGTTCTTGTCACCCTTCCTCCAAGCTGGCACAGTACCACACTGAGAAAGATCTCCTTGGCACATGATTTCTCCAGCGGGGGAAGAAGAGGTTAAGACATACATCC
>NW_028061914.1:0-394 GCF_054177405.1 Leptonychotes weddellii
AAACTTATTGTTTGTTTCTGGAATTTTCCACTTAATATTTTTGGATCACAGTTGACCATTGGCAGCTGAAACCCTGGAAATTGGAACCTCAGATAAACGGGGACTACTATATATCCAGGCACTTTATTACCACCTCCTTTGCAGCATCCTGATCCTAACTATGATTGTCTCTCATGTGTGTGCTGCAATGGCCCCCTAATTGGTCTCCCTGCATCTACCTCTGCCCTTTTTGGTCTAGTCCTAAACCTGTGGTAGAGTGACCCCTTTATTTATTATTTCTTTTAAGATGTTATTTTTTTTTTAAAGATTTTATTTATTTATTTGAGACAGAGAGAATGAGAGAGAGAGAGCACATGAGAGGGGTGAGGGTCAGAGGGAGAAGCAGGCTCCCTGC
>NW_028061915.1:0-394 GCF_054177405.1 Leptonychotes weddellii
TTCTCTGCTAACAAATTTGATAACATAGATGAAATGGACTGATTTCTTGAAAGACACAATCTGCCAAAACTCACACAAGAAGTAGACAATCTGAATGACCTATATATAAGTAAATTCAATAATCAATAACCTTCAAGAACAGAAAGCCTAGATGATTTAACTGGTGAACTCTACAGAACATTTAAGAAAGAAATTTTGCGGGGCGCCTGGGTGGCTCAGTTGGTTAAGCGACTGCCTTCGGCTCAGGTCATGATCCTGGAGTCCCTGGATCGAGTCCCGCATCGGGCTCCCTGCTCGACAGGGAGTCTGCTTTGCCCTCCGACCCTATCCCCTCTCATGTGTTCTCTCTCATTCTCTCTCTCTCAAATAAATAAATAAAATCTTTAAAAAAAAA
>NW_028061916.1:0-394 GCF_054177405.1 Leptonychotes weddellii
GGATGATCACTAAAAATTTTAAAGCTATTGAATGGTACTAGAAGGACTGGGGCTGGGAAGGCAAGATAAAAGTGGAGCTAAAGAGGAAGCAGTACCTATGAGATACTCCAACCTGCAGCACCAGTGTTTAAAAAGGCAACACGTGAAAATTAAAAACAACTTTAAGGATCAAATAATGCTCCTTAAAAGGCATGATCAGGGCGCCTGGGTGGCTCAGTTGGTTAAGCGACTGCCTTCGGCTCAGGTCATGATCCTGGAGTCCCGGGATCGAGTCCCGCATCGGGCTCCCTGCTCGGCAGGGAGTCTGCTTCTCCCTCTGACCCTCCTCCCTCTCATGCTCTCTGTATCTCATTCTCTCTGTCTCAAATAAATAAATAAAATCTTTAAAAAAAAA
>NW_028061917.1:0-8338 GCF_054177405.1 Leptonychotes weddellii
AAAAAAAAAAAAGAAGATAGTAAGAAACTACAAGATTCTTAACAGGGACTTGTAATACCCTGGCTGGCTCTCTAGCCCCATCTGCCTCTATCTTTGTCTTGCAGAGTATGCTTCAGTAATAGCTAACTACTAGAAAGTCCCCATTGAAATTGCACTGTTTATGTCTGAATTTCTGCTTATGCCATCTCCTCTCCAAGGCATGTTCTTTTCCTTTCTCTTCCCCAGGCAATTGTTATATTCATCCTTTAGGAAGACTTGATCATTACTTCTTCTACCTTCTCACCTACCTCTTAATATGGATGAACTGCCCTTCACTGATGTCTCCAACATGACCCTGGAAATGTTCTATCAAAGCATTTCTTTCACTTTATTAAAAGTGTCCATTTATGTGTTCATTCCTTATTAAATGGTGAGTTCCTTGAAAACAAGTCTCATGTTTTGTTCACCTTTGTGTCCCTAGCCTCTAGTATAGGATGGAACAGGTGCTTATTAAATGCTTGTCTGATGAGTGAGTAAATGAAAATGTTCTATTGCTTCAATAATGTTATAGTAAAAGTAATGTTTTACCAAATATTCCAGTGAGGAGGCTGTAAATAAATCACACACTCACACATGGCTAATATTTATGGAATGAAATGCCACAAAGAATTAAATTGCTGAGAAACAGACTTGGACACATGTGTTATTCCATGTAATGGTATGTATTTAACAGTTCATTTAATAGTACCTGTCACTGCCCTCTTTGTCCTACCTATATTATGGTTTAGGGAACCTGACCGTTTATCTAGTCAAGGAGGAGGAAGGTGCCTTGCATGAATGGATCAGACTGTAGCTCTGAGCTTCTCAAATACCAGTATGCATATAGACAGCTTAGGGATCCTGTTAAAATGGTGATACTGATTGAGCATTCAGGGAATGATATTTGAGACTTTGTGAATCTAGCAAACTCCCAGATAATGCTAATGCTAATGCTACTCACTTGAGTGGCAAGGATAGAGAGCATCTCAATTCCACATAGAGTAGGATATCTTGCAGGAAATCATCAAAGTATTTTACTGCTGTGCACATAATTGTACCAAGAGTTTCTACCACCTCATATTAGTATCTAAGTGGATTTCAGCTGATACTGTTAACCTATAGTTTCGTGATTGAATATTTTTTATGATTGAATTCTGATTATTGCAAGTCATTTCCACATAACAACTTCAGAGATTTTCATTTTATTATTTTACTTGTATTGTTTTATGTCATTTTGCACTAATTTTTCAGTACCAAAACCAGATTTTTGACCTGTGAGTCATGGATGAGACCCCTCTGGATTTACCAACCATATAAATAAGTCAAACAGCAAAGTTTTAAGAAAGGTCCTGTTCAATATAGAAACTTGGGAGGAAATGACCAAAATATGATAGTCAAGATCATAAAGGAAAAGAGAATTCAACAAGATTAAAAATAAGTGAACTTTAGGAAATCTAAACCAGATCCAGATTAATCAAAAGGAAAATAACTATTGGAAAAGAAGTCTAAGAATAAATAAAATCTAATATGTTTAGAAGGTTGGTGCTTTAAGATGAAAATACTCTAAATAGGAGAAAAGCCAAGAAAAAGAATAAGAAACAAATTAGGCTAGCCCTCAAATGTCATAGTGTTTAAAACCAAGGAGACTAATAGAAAACAGAAAAAAATAATAGTGGTTGCCCATGTTGTGCCATCACCATCAAGCACAGAAGTCTTTCTAAGTGCATTAGCTGTCTTATTTCACTTAATTCTCTCAACACCATGGGGTAGCTTCTATTATTGAGTCCAGATGACTAAAAAGAAATAAAACTAAAATGCTATTTAACAATCTCTGAGGAACTAAAGGTACAATAACCTTCCTTTTTTAATAGTCCTTTCCTGAGACTCTAATGAAAATAATAATTATTCATTTTATTAACATTTATTGAGCAAGTAACAAGAAAGCACATTTTTAAGGACATTGCATGTATTATAATTTTAATGACAAGCCCATGAGTTAGGAGCTAGTATTGTTTTCATTTTACTGGTGAGAGAATTGAGGCTTAGTAAGATTAAATAACTATCCAACATCACCCAACTAGTAGGAAACAGAGCCAAGACTCAAAGTTCCCCCTTACAAGAGTTGGTTTATTTCTCATTTTGTAGTATTTTTTTTTTGAAGGCCATATCCTTGTGCACATCCTGGTGTGCAAAAGTTTCTTTAGGTATATATTTATAAGTGGTATTGGTAGATCATAGGGAATATACATTTTCTACTCTGCTCTGAAATGCCAATTCACATTTCATAGAAATTACATAATTTACACTCCCTTCAAAAGCTAATGAGAGTTCTACATTTTTGCCAATACCTAATACATTCTGACAGTTTTATTTTTGCTAATTTTGTGGCTTTCATTTTCTTTTCTCTGGTTAATGAAATTGAATATTTTCAAATGTTTCTGGATCATTTTGCTTCATCGGTCTTTGAAGTTCCTGCTTATTGATTTTCCCCTAATTTTTCTATTGGGTTTTTCTTTTCATTCTGGTTCACAGTATTTACATAAACTATACACTATTTGTTTATATGTACTGCAGATATCTTTTCCAAGTTTATAGCATTTTTAAATTTACTCTTTAGTTGCTGTCTTTTAGTACAGAGAAATTATTGAATATTTTCCTTCATGATTTGTGTTTTGTATCTTTGAAGAAAGCTTTACCAACTAGAAGATCTAACAAGTATAAGGTTGTCTTCTAAAAGTTTTATAGTTTTTCCTTTCACATTTAAGCTTTTAGCTTCCTGGATTTGATTTTTGTGTGAATGTGAGGCAGGGATCTGTAACAGGTATAATCAGAACCCATCCTTATTTCTTCACCCAACTCAGAGCTCACTCAGAGCTTCAGGGAAAAAGAATCCTACATTTGGCTTTGTACCTCAAGCATCTGCTTGTCAAGAGGGCCTTAGCGGGGCCAGTTTCCTTGAGGCTCCAGCAGCTTTGGCTGCTGGAACAGGTGGCCCCTATGTAGGGCTGGCTGAAAGAGACAGAGTCAATTCCCCCAGGAATGATCTTCAAACAATGAGGGAAAAGAACAAGTAGAAAATAACTTCTTCACCCCTACATGGGACAATTGTGAGGTATATTTTACACAGTCTCAGGGAGGTCACAATAGACTTAAACCCTAGTTGCAAACAGTGATAATCACTTCTTAAGATAGACTTTATTAGACTTTTCCCCTTCCCGGTTGCATTTTCCCACTCACTGACTTCCTGAGATCACCTCCCAAATAAATACTTTTTTCCTAAATTTTAGGTTCAGGTTTGGTTTTGGCTATCACCCAAACTGTCCTAGGAAGAAGGCCCTCAGGATAAGTTTCTAGAAGTAGATCATTTGCTAGTCAAATGGCAAAATGTCTCTATTACTGACATGCTGCAGCATCACATTTACTAAGGCTCTCACCTACAGTTTATTGGGAAGAAGCACAAGCAAGAGAGGAAATACTGGCTTATCCATAGTTAGAACATTTGAAATATATGAGGGTAATGATATCAGGTTAGTGAAGTTGGCTGAGTTTTGTTAACTGTCTGGGAAGCATGAAAAAAGAGAAACAGGTTCATGTCACTTGAATATTAACTTAGGAATGTGAAGACAGAAAGCTATTTAAGGAGATGCTTATCTCCTGCGGCTGGAGGCAGAAGGTACTAAAAATCAGGATTAATATTTGATTATACAGATGGTAGGAGTTAAGAAGAAGCTGAAATAGCCATGGCATGCCTCTTATGCTAAAAACAGGGATAAAGAAGATAAAGAAGAGATGGGTCTCTGAAGTCTGGAGTAGAGATACTTGAAAACCCTGAGCTCGTAGTTTAAACCCTGTGGGCCACCAAAAGTCCCCTACCTCTTTGTTAAGAGTAGATCAGGTTTACATGGCTTAGAAACCATGAAAACATGATGGTTCACAAGATGAGTTTGTTCTCCATATAAAACAATTAAATGGAATCTAATGTGATACAATAAAATCAATGTCTCATGTCATTGATTATATTAAGGTGCTTGGAACCAGTCCTAATACACTGGTAGGATGGTACGCTGCAGCTTGGGAATCATACTTCCACAGCAGCAGCTCTCAAAGTGTGGTCTATAAACCCCTAGGGATCCTAGAGACGATTGCAGGGAGTCCACAAGATCACATTATTTTCCTACTAATACTAAGATTATTTTTGCATATTCTGTTTTGTTCACATTTCCACTGATATGCCAAAGCATTGGTGTATCAAATTGCTGGTGCCTTAGTAAAAAGTCACAGTAGTGGCACTTTACTAATATTCTCCACTGCCAATTTTTAAAATCAGTTTTCCAAGAGATGCTCTTGATGAAGCAGTCAAAATTATTAATTTAAAAAAAATCTTGATACTTGAGTACATGTCTTTTTAATATTCTATGTGACAAAATAGGAAGTATGCATAAAGCTTCTGCATACCAAAGTATGATCATTATATCAATGAAAAGCACTTATGCAATTATTTCGCTTGAAAGCTGAGCAAGAGTCTTCAAGGGAACAGCATTTTGTCTTGAAATAACAACTGACAGGCAAAAGATGGTTATTCAGACCTGGTTATTTGGGAGTCACTTTCTTAAGAATTAACAAAGTAAGCCTACCATTTCAAGGGGGAAAAAACTGACAGTTTCTATTGCCAGTGGTAAAATTTGAAATTTTAAGTGAAAATTAGAATTGTGGGAAATTTGTATATTACACCTTGAGCTTAACCACTTCCTAAAACCTAAAGATTTTGATTATTTCAGTGATTTTTATTAAAGAATGACTTTTTTTTTTAGTATAGTTGACATACAATGTTACATTAGTTTCAGGTGTCCAACTTAGTCATTTGACAAGTTTATACATTATGCTATGTTCACAACAAGTGTAGCTACCATCTGTCCCATTACATCAGTATTACAGTATCATTGACTGCATTTCCTATGCTCTGCTTTTTATTCCCATGACTTACTCTGTAACTGGAGGCCATATTTCCCTCTCCCCTTCACTCATTTTGCTTAACCCTCCACCCTTCTTCCTTCTAGCAACCATCAATTTGTTCTATATTTATAGTTCTGAATCTGCTTTTGGTTTATTCATATTTTTGAGATTCCATTTATGAGTGGAATCATATGGCATTTGTTTTTCTTAGTTTGATTTATGAAATGGCATTATCTCATCCTTTTTATGACTGTAATATTCCATTGTGTATATATACCACATTTTCCTTATCCATTCATCTGATGGACACTTAGATTGCCTCCATATCTTGGCTACTGTAAATAATGCTGCAATAACATAGGGGTGCATATATCTTTGTGAGTTAGTGTTTCCGTTTTCTCTAGGTACTCAATATTATAACTATTGGATCATATGGTATTTCTGTTTTTAATTTTTTAAGGAACCTCTGTACTACCCTCCACAGTGGCTATACCAATTTGCATTCCCACCAACAGTGCATGAATGTTCCATTTTCTGCACATCCTCACCAACTTGTTGCTTCTTCTTGATTTTAGCCACTCTACAGGCATGAGGTGACAATTTCATTGTGGTTTTGATTTGCACTTTCCTGATGATTAGTGATGTTTATCATCTTTTTTTGTGTCTCTTGGCCATCTGTATACCTTCTTTGGAAAATATCTATTCAGATTCTCTGCCCATTTTTTTTAATCAGATTGTTTTTTGGTGTTGAGTTGTACTAGTTCTTTATATATTTTGGATATCATCCTCAATGGTGAAAAGCTGAGCTTTCCCTCTAAGTTTAGGAACAAGACAAGAATGTCCACTCTTGCCACTTTTATTCAACATAGTACTAGAAGTCCTAGCCTTAGTAATATAACCAGAAAAAGAAATAGGCATCCATATTGATAAAGAAGAAATTAAACTGTCACTATTAACAGGCATGATACTATACATAGAAAACCCTAAGGATTCCACCAAAAAACTAGAAGTAATAAATTCAGTAAAGTGGCAGGGTACAAAAGTAATACCCAGAAATTGATGGCATTTCTACACTAATGAAGTCACAGAAAGAGAAATAAAAGAATGTGACATTTTTAGTATTGTATAATGAAATGAAACAACATTTAGAAGATCTGCTTGACTCAGTGAACTAATATTTTCTAAATGGTTAATGCATGATTTAAGATCATGCATGGCTAAAAGATTATTTCAAGTGCACAGTAAGACCATGGATTTTAATGTAACAGGAGGAAAAAGTTCACATAAATTATTTCAGATTTTACATCACAGCTATGTTTTAAGAAACTACTTGTCAACTTTTAGTGAAGTTTTAAAGAAGAATATTCACAACTATGTGAAAAGGCTATTATATCACTCCTCCCTTTTCAAAGTGTGTATTTTGTAAAGCTGGATTTTCTGCAATACTTCAACTCAAACAACATATTACTACAGGTTGAATCCAAAAACAGAAAATCTAGCCACCTTGTATTGAGCCAGATATCAAAAAGACTTGCAAAATGTAAAATACTGCTACTATTCTCACTACTTTTTAAAAATATGATTATTTTTCATAAAAAATACTTTGTGTATTAACCTATAATGTGTTATTTTAAAATATGTACACATTTTAATATATCTCAGTTTAATTTCTAATGTGATAAAGGTAGATAAAACCCACATAAGCAAAAGCTCTTTATTTAAAAAATTTTTTAAGTATAATTGACATACAGTATTATATTAGTTTCAGTGTACAACATAATAATTTGACATTTTGTATGCATTACAAAACAATCACCACAATAAGTCTAGTTATCATTTTTTTTTTTTTTTTTTTTTTTTTTTAAAGAGAGCACATGAGAGGGGGGAGGGTCCGAGGGAGAAGCAGACGAGCAGGGAGCCTGATGCGGGACTCGATCCCGGGACTCCAGGATCATGACCTGAGCCGAAGGCAGTCGCCTAACCAACTGAACCACCCAGGCGCCCCACAATTTATTTTTCTTATAATGGAAGCTTTTAAGATTCATTTCTTAGCATTTCTCAAATTTGCAATACAATATTATTGACTATAGTCACTGCGCTATACATCACATCCCCATGATTTCTTTATTTTACAACTGGAAGTTTGTATCTCTTGGTCCCCTCCACCCATTTCACCTATTTCATACCACAACCTCTCCCCATCCCCCACTGACAACACTCAATCTTTTGTCTATATCATTGAGTTTTGTTTTTGTTTTGTTTTTTAGATTCCACATATAAATGAAATCAAACAGCAGTTGTCTTTTTCTGTATGACTTACTTCACTTAGCATTAATACCCTCAAGGTCCATTCATGTTGTTTTGCAGCAAATGGCAAGATTTCATTCTCTTTTATGGCTGAGTAGTATTACATTGTACATGTATACCAATTGTTTTATCCATTCATTCATCATTGAATACTTAGGTTGTTTCCACAACTTGGCTTTGTAAATAATGTTGCAATGAACATAGGGGTGCATATATCTTTTTGAATCAGTGTTTTTGTTTTCTTCAGATAAATACTCAGAAGTGGAATTTCTGTATCATAGGGCAGTTCTATTTTTAATTTTTGAGAACATCAATACTGTTTGAGATGTTTTGAGAACATCAATACAACCCAGTGCACGAGGGTTCTCTTTTTTCCTGCATCTTTGTCAACACTTATTATTTTTTATCCTTTTGATACTATCCATTCTGTTAGGTTTAAGGTGATATCTCACGGTGGTTTTGATTTGCATTTGTGAAGTTGAACATCTTTTTACATGACTTTTGGCCATCTCTATGTCTTTTTTGGAGAAATATCAATTCAGATCATCTGGCTATTTTTTTTTTTAATGTTTCAAGTTTTTATTTAAATTCTAGTTAACATATAGTATAATATTGGTTTCAGTATCGAATTTAGTGATTCATCACTTAAATATAACACTCAGTGCTCATCATATCATATGCCCTCCTTAATAGCCCTCACCCATTTAACCCATCCCCCTGCCCACCTTTCCTCCAGCAATTCTCAGTTTGTTTTCTATAATTAAAAGTCCCTTTATGGTTTGCCTCCCTCTTTTTTTTATCTCTCCCTTATGTTCATATTAAAGTCCACAGATGAGTAAAATCATACAGTTTTGTCTTTCTATGACTTATTTACCTACCATAATATACTCTAGCTCCATCCACATCATTGCAAATGGTAAGATTTCATTCTTTTCTCTGGCTGAGTAATATTCCATTGTATATATATATACACCAATTCTTCTTTATCCATTCATCAGTTGGTGGGCATTTGAACATTCCCATAATTTGGCTATTGTTGATAATGCTGCTATAAACATTG
>NW_028061918.1:0-394 GCF_054177405.1 Leptonychotes weddellii
CGCCTGGGTGGCTCAGTTGGTTAAGCGACTGCCTTCGGCTCAGGTCATGATCCTGGAGTCCCGGGATCGAGTCCCGCATCGGGCTCCCTGCTCGGCAGGGAGTCTGCTTCTCCCTCTGACCCTCCTCCCTCTCATGCTCTCTGTCTCTCATTCTCTCTCTCTCAAATAAATAAATAAAATCTTTAAAAAAAAAAGAAAAGAAAAGAAACAGAACTACCTGGTGGAGGGACACCTGGGTGGCTCAGTCGGTTAAGCATCTGCCTTTGGCTCAGGTCGTGATCCTAGGGTCCTGGGATGGAGCCAGGGATCGAGCCCTCAGCGGGGAGCCTGCTTCTCCCTCTCCCTCTGCTGCTCTCCCTGCTTGTCAGATAAACAAATAAAATCTTAAAAAAAA
>NW_028061919.1:0-394 GCF_054177405.1 Leptonychotes weddellii
GGGACCGGGTATCTGTGGGCCCTGAGGAGGCGTGAGGAGATGGGCTACTGGGCCTCCTCTCTAGCTCTGTCCTGACTTGCCGTGTGACCTTGGACCAGCCATTTATATGTTCCTGGGTTTCCTCCTGTGCCAAGTGAGGGGGGTGGACTAGATCGACTCTAAGATCACTCCAACACTTCTCCCTTTCTCTCCCATGACCCTGCAAAACAGCCTCCCAAGTCCTAGGCCAGCTGAGCTGTCTGTGGTGCTGAACATCTGGCTGCTGGGCTCTTGGGTTCTCAGCTCCGTTCTCAAAAGACCTGGCTGTTCTCAGCACCTTACAGACTTCTAGACTCACCCCCATCAGGAGTCCAGTGCCTGCTTGCAGCTGGAGACGAGACTCCAGAGAGTCTTA
>NW_028061920.1:0-394 GCF_054177405.1 Leptonychotes weddellii
CTGCTCAGCAGGGAGTCTTCTCCCTCTGACCCTACCCCCTCTTGTGCTCGCTCTCTCTCTCTCTCAAATAAATAAATAAAATCTTAAAAAATTTCTGTTTTTCTCATTATGAACAAGAGGACAAGCAGTGAGGTGTTACAGCCAGTTCAAAGGAGAATCCAAAGGACAGACACATTTAGCTATCAGGAACATTGAAATGAACTTGCAAACAAAACAAACTGTCCTCAGAGGTGGGGGAGGGTTGTCCCTCCACCGGACAGAATTGATTTCCATGTTGTAGTCAAGAATTATTTGTGCTGGGCGCCTGGGTGGCTCAGTTGGTTAAGCGACTGCCTTCGGCTCAGGTCATGATCCTGGAGTCCCTGGATCGAGTCCCGCATCGGGCTCCCTGCTC
>NW_028061921.1:0-394 GCF_054177405.1 Leptonychotes weddellii
GAGATTGGGGTGCCTGGGTGGGTCAGGCGGTTAAGTGCCTGCCTTCAGCTCAGGCCATGATCCTGGGAGCCTGGGATTGAGCCCGGGGTCAGTCTCCCTGCTCAGCAGGGTGTCTGCTTCTCCCTCTCCCTCTGCTGCTTCCCTGACTTGTGCTCGCTCTCTCTCAAATAAATAATCTTTTTAAAAAAATGAGATCTTGGGGCGCCTGGGTGGCTCAGTTGGTTAAGCGACTGCCTTCGGCTCAGGTCATGATCCTGGAGTCCCTGGATCGAGTCCCGCATCGGGCTCCCTGCTCGGCAGGGAGTCTGCTTCTCCCTCTGACCCTCCTCCCTCTCATGCTCTCTGTCTCTCATTCTCTCTGTCTCAAATAAATAAATAAAATCTTTAAAAAAAA
>NW_028061922.1:0-394 GCF_054177405.1 Leptonychotes weddellii
CTTTAAACTTGTCAGCAGCAGCTGGATCATCCGGATTCTTGTCTGGATGGTGTTTCAGGGCCAATTTTCTTTTAAAATTAAAAAAAAAGTGAGGAAAAGTGTTATTTGACAAGAATTGCTTTGACATTTTAGGAGGGGCACTATTCATTTGTACACCGTTTTTACATGCAATTACTGTGAAGTGCTAAGTTTCACAAAATTGTTGATGTAACTAAGCAAGTTTTCATCAGATGTTGTCTCTTGTTTCTGATGTGCAGGCACAGTAGTATTGTTTCTCTCCTCACATCCTCAAAGGAATTCTCAACTGCTGCATTGTTGTAGAGTCTGTTCTTTCTGTTGGCAAATATGTGAAGTTTGTTTTTACCTGGCAGCTGATCAGTGGCCCACCTCAATA
>NW_028061923.1:0-394 GCF_054177405.1 Leptonychotes weddellii
CAGAACTGGAACACGGATCTGGGTTCTTCCCAATGCACACTTGAGCTGACGAGAGGAAATGACACGAGAAACTTCTCTGCCTCATTCAAGTTCATGGCATGAGAAGTCTGAAAGGGCCAACTCTTAGAACTCAGTCACATAAGGGGTCCTTAAGTCATTTAAGGGGGCTTACAAAAAGTTGCTTATTTTATTTTATTTTTTTTTTTTTAAAGATTTTATTTATTTATTTGAGAGAGAGAGAATGAGAGACAGAGAGCACGAGAGGGAAGAGGGTCAGAGGGAGAAGCAGACCCCCTGCTGAGCAGGGAGCCCGATGCGGGACTCGATCCCGGGACTCCAGGATCATGACCTGAGCCGAAGGCAGTCGCTTAACCAACTGAGCCACCCAGGCGCC
>NW_028061924.1:0-394 GCF_054177405.1 Leptonychotes weddellii
CAGATTTTTGAGAAGAAAAAAAGGACAAGACAAAAATAGTATTCGAGATGATATACTAGTAGCAGAATGTAATGTAGACAGAGGATGGAAAAGACTGGGGAGAGAAAAAGAGCATAAATACAGATCTGTAATAAACAAATAATTGGCCTAGAATAAAATGGTAGTTCCGTCACAAAAGCAAAAGATAAGATAAATTTTAGGGGCGCCTGGGTGGCTCAGTTGGTTAAGCGACTGCCTTCGGCTCAGGTCATGATCCTGGAGTCCCGGGATCGAGTCCCGCATCGGGCTCCCTGCTGTCAGCAGGGAGTCTGCTTCTCCCTCTGACCCTCCCCCCTCTCATGTACTCGCTCTCTCTCATTCTCTCTCTCTCAAATAAATAAATAAAATCTTAAAA
>NW_028061925.1:0-394 GCF_054177405.1 Leptonychotes weddellii
GGGGCAGCCAGTGCAGGTGGGACACAACCAGGGAAGAATGATCTCCAGAAAGTTTGGAAGAAGAGAGGCTTCAGAATGTCCCAAGATGGACCTTTGGTAGTAATATATCACATGGACTCTAGGACTATGCACTTCTTCTAGCTACTGCTTGTGATCTAGTTGTTTGACCCTGAGAAACTCATTTGAGAACTCTGAAGTTTAGTTTTCCCAAATGTGAAGTGGGGTGGAAATATTCCTAGAGTTGTTGTAATAATGGAATAGCACATTTAAATGTATCTAGTATCTTCCACTGAGTGAGAGTTTAACAAATGATGACTATTAATTTTTTCAATGACAATTCTAAGAGAAAAGTGATCTTCTCCTAGCCTCTCTGTAACTGACTGCAAACTGTTGA
>NW_028061926.1:0-394 GCF_054177405.1 Leptonychotes weddellii
TAAAGATTTTATTTATTCATTTGAGACACAGAGATACAGATACAGAGAGAGAGCATGAGCAGGGAGAGAGGCAGAGGGAGAGGGAGAAGCAGGCTCCTCGCTGAGCCAGGAGCCCGATGTGGGGCTCGATCCCAGGACCCTGGGATCATGACCTGAGCTGAAGGCAGATGCTTAACCGACTGAGCCACTCAGGCGCCCCAAAGGAAGTTTTTCTGAAAGAAAGAAAACAGTACAGGTCACAAACAGGGATCTACATAAAGAAAGGAAGTATATCAGAGAATGAATAAGTGAAGATAACATAAAAACTTTTCTTTTCCTTATCTGAAATTCATCTAACCAATAACAATTGGTTCAAAATAATAGTAGCAACAATGTACTTGATTTTGTATACTTA
>NW_028061927.1:0-394 GCF_054177405.1 Leptonychotes weddellii
CGCCTGAGTGGCTCAGTTGGTTAAGCGACTGCCTTCGGCTCAGGTCATGATCCTGGAGTCCCGGGATCGAGTCCCGCATCGGGCTCCCTGCTCGGCAGGGAGTCTGCTTCTCCCTCTGACCCTCCCCCCTCTCCTGCTCTCTGTCTCTCATTCTCTCTGTCTCAAATAAATAAATAAAATCTTTAAAAAAAAAAAAAAATTGATTTATTATTTACTTGCCCCTTAAGAACCTGTGATAGCTCCCCGGTGTGTACCGAATGAAGTGTCCATCTTCCTTGCTGTTTTATTCTGCCTTCCACAATGAGGGCCCCCACCCACCTCTGCAGCCCTATTCCCTCACACCCTCACCTCTGAAACCCTATCCTACTGCCACACGAAAAAAGAGATGTTTCCA
>NW_028061928.1:0-8338 GCF_054177405.1 Leptonychotes weddellii
CCCCCCCGCAGATTGTCTTTTTTGGGGGGAAAGCACAATAGCCTTCAGCAATTCCTTCCAGACCAGATTTAAATTCCCCCCAAATGAGCCCCTGTTTCTCACCTCTTGATTTTATCTTCCTTTTAGCTATTTAAATATCGATTTCCAGAAAATAATATTAAGATAGACTCCAAATATTAGACCCTCTCCTTTTTTCTCCCTTTAGCAGATGTTTCAAGAAATACATTCCTAGAGAACAAACGCCCTGTGCAGAGGCCTCCTCCCTCGGCCTGTGGTGGGCGCGTGGCTGGCCACGAACACTCTCGCTGGGTCACCCAGCCCCTTCTGTTTTGCAAGAGAAGCTGGTGGCCAGAGGCTGGGGTGTGCTCAGGTGGGAAGTGGATGGTGAGATGTAGATGTGGGTACAATGTGGGGGGAACGCGCTGTCGGCATCCAGGTAGAGAGAAATCACCTTCCGGGAGGATCTCGGGAGAGAGGTGGTGTCTGAGCCATTCCTGGAAAGACAGGTGGGAGGAAGACGTCTGGGAATCCGGGAGGAGGACCGGGCCTGGTCATGGGTCCTGTGGCTGTTTTCCATCGGCACCAACAAGGCTGTGCTGGGACTCACCAGAGCTGACAGACCTTTGCTGGAAATTACCGCAACAATATCTCCCTGTCAAATTTCATCACCACCACCCTTGCAGGAAACGTGCCCGTCTGAAAGTAATTAATGGTGTCCTAAGGGATTGGAACATTCCAGAACGAGCGTGGACAGTAACTGACGGCAGCCAGCCGCCCGAGGCCGTGCCAGGAAGCAGACTCCCGGTGACATGCGGCAGCTCCGCGGGGGCGCATGTGGTGTTACTGCCCTGGTCTGGTCCAGGGCCCTTTCCAGGAGGGACGGGGTACCCACTGTCTCGCCACGCACAGGACACGCACGTGGCAGTTTCCCAGGTGCCGCTTGACCTTCAGACGTCCTGGCGAGCACGAGACAAGCCTGCGCAGAGCCCGCTCCGTTTGACGTTGAACAAAAGGCAGCTTTCTCGCGTCTGTCAGGAGTGAGGTTTGCTGTGTCTGCGGGGGACAGTGGGAGGACAGCTCGTCCTGCTTGGGCAGGAAGCTCGTCACCAGCAGCAGCGGCATCCCAGGAGAGGGAGACCAGACGCGGGCAGGGGGGTGTGCGCGGCCCCTAAGGACAGATGCCCCGATGTCGGGTCGCATGAACCATGCGGGGGTGAAATGCACATTCACCGGGGCCGCTTCGGGATCTGGCACCTGTGGACAGCGAGGATGGGTGTGTGCTGCTGTTTAAAAGAAAGCCCATGTTGAGGCGAACTGTGAATGGAGACAGTCAGAGCCACATGGGGGGCTGAGCCACGGGGACCCAGTCTGGAGAAGGCCCACAGGTGAGGAACCTGGGTCCCTGGGCCACACCTGGGGCAACCAGCCCACCGAGGCCTGGAAAGGAAAGGTCCGGAAACAGCCCGTTCCTGGGTCTTCCGTCAGCGGTCCTGAAGGTCGCTTTACAGAATAAATACCCCACGTCAGCTCTTGTGGGACAAGAGGTAATTTTCATGGCCTTGTTATTTGGCTAAAGTACGCTTGGCAAACTGAGAAAAGACAAATGGGAATTTCCCACAGGCTCTATTCATAAATAAAACGGGGCCTGAATTGTCGTTATTCTACTGAAGTTGATTCGGTGTGCAGACGTGAGGGTGTGGCAGGCATGCAGGCCGGCCGGAGCTGGCCCTCGGGGTGCAGGTGCTCAGGCTGGGGTGCGGCGGCCTCCCCTGTGCTCACGGAATGCAGGAAGCAGCCTCGCGCTCGGGGACGATGGGCTTCCTGGGAAGCCAGGCCCCTCGGCACAGAGAGCGGTAGCTCCCACCACCGGGCGTTCAGGGCCAGCAGCCCTTGCGATGCTATACACATCGGAGGCCTTTTCCCACCTTCCCATCTCTCCCTGAACCTGCTGCTTGGGAGCCGCCACCAAGGCCCTCCGGCTGAGTGACCGCCCTGTAAGGGGGCTTCTTTAAAAACAGAAGCTCCCAACTCACGATGATGAGGAGAAGGGAGAGGAAGCAAGGGCATCACACCTTTGGAAGCCAAAGAGCTTAGCAGATCTGGAAAATCAAATCCTCATCTATTAGCACAAAAGAGAGTGAGTGAAAGAAAAGGCCGTGTGCAGATCAAGAATGATCATGAGGGATAAAGTGAGCAGCATGATTAATTCAGCAGCTGGGGTCCAAGACACAAAGGAACAGCCAACCAACTACATAACCACACCCTAACCAACCACACCACCACACACTAACCAACCAACCATACAAACACACAACCAAACCACTATACAACCAAACAACCACACACTAATCAACCAACCACACAACTAACCAACCAACCAACCAACCACACACCAACCAACCAACCAACCACACAGCCAACCAACAACACACCAACCAACCAATAACACAACCAACCAACCAACCACACAACCAACCAACCAACTACACAAACACCCACAAACCAACCAACCAATCACACAAATAATCAACCAAACACATAGACAACCATACAACCAACCAACCAGCCACTTAACTGATCAACTACATACCAAATAAACAAGCACACAACCAAACCATGATAGAGCAAGCTACCCAACATGGCAGGTATGTGGTTTACCAGAACACTTAGAATTTGGAAACATGAGATCTGTTCTTTTATAAAAATTGGAAGTCTCTGAAAGAAGGGCAAAAGAAACTAATGAAATTCATATTTGATTTTTTAAATGTCAAAAGATTCCAAGAGAATCCTGGATATGCTAATAGGCACACACAAAATTCTCTGCAGGCTTAATTATTATTTGCTGTGTTGGATTCACTTACAGCCAGCTGTAGCTCTAGGGTGTCTGAGCACAAGGATAAAGGAGAATTTAGGAAGTAAGTTGTAGCTACAGCCTCGGGTCTAGAGACAACAGAGGCCTTGTCTGTTGGAAGATGCTTGGCCAAGATGAAGAGCAGAACCAAACATGGCCACTCTTCCCAAGGACCAAAGACACATGCCTTGGACTTGGGCTGACACTGGGTCCAGCTGTGAACCCAGGCTCTGCGGAGACACTTCTAAAGACATAACAGGGAGGCTTCTGGTTTACTAGTCTACAAAGCTCTCAGCAGCCTTCTGTTGTGTGGCTAAAAGGAATTTCTGAGAATAAAGTGTATTCTTTATTGCCAAGTTGCCAAGTTGCCAAGTTGGAAAATTGTTTACTTTTTAAAAAAACCTCCTTCAGATACTCACTCGTGTATTTATATGTATTCTCTTTTCTTTTTGTTAGTAAGATAGATTTTATCTATGTACATAGCATTTTCAATTAGGACAAATTCTACATTTATTCATAAAGTTATTAACCAACATTGAAAAGGGGCTCAGGGAGTCATGTTTCAGTGACAGAATGAAAGGGAAGACATGAGATGTTCCCAAGGATCCCACACAAGGTGGACCATCTGCCACTGAGCCATGTGGTGGAGCAGGTGGGATTCAGTCCTGCATTTGCCTTGTTTTCCCCTCTCCCAGCTTGCTGAGGGTTGCCTTTGTGTTCATAAACTCTCCTACTCCTTGCTCTGTTGGCCTCATGATACGCGGGAGCCTGGGAAGGGCCTGATGGGAGGAGGCATGGAGAGACCACGGCCCAATGGCAGAGGACGTAGCTGCTTGAGCCATGCTGCCCTGGGTGGGCCGTCCACAGGCTGAGCAGCGGCCCCGGTGCTGTGAACACTGTTTGAGCCTGGACCAGATTGAGGCCCCTGAAGGACAGGCTTGGTCTTACATGCTCATACTTCCCCATCACCCCACAGGAACAGCCCCAGGCATGTAGGAGGTGCTTGCTGAAGATGTAGAGGAGGTTAGAAAGCTTCTCCTCTCCCCCCTGGGTTCCAGGCAGGGGCCCTGAAGCTTCACCCACGGAAGACAGAATACCATTCAGAAAGAGTGGAGCCTGTTAGTAGGTGGATTACCCACCCTCGCAGGAGAGGCTCCCAGGAGCAGCTAGGGGGCTTTGGAACCCAGGCTCACACACATCTGAACAAAGAAAAAACATCTGCAGCCAGGTGACAACCCAGAGGAAGGGGGTTAGGCTTTCAGGGGCAGCAAACAGGGATGGTGGACTTTGGGGAGCTAATGAGGGTATGGTTATTCAGGACCCGTGTGCCTGCTCAGGGCGAGTGGGAGTCTAGCACCTGCCCTCCTCTTGCTGGTCTGGGAAAGGGGGATGCCAGGGATTGATGTCCTGGCTTTAGGCAAATGGGGCGGGGCAGAGAGCTGCTCTTTCTCACGTGTCTTCAGCTCAAAATCACCAATATGGCAAAGTGGCCTGTGTTGGCGTGGGTGTTGTGGCCCCTCTAAGGGACCCTCTGGCTCCTTCTAGGGCTGTCCGGCTGTGGTGCAGGGTGCCAGGGGCCTGCCAGGAGCAGGCTTGGAAGGAACAGGTCAGGGCTCGAGGGAGGAAAGACAGGGCGCGGGTGGGGACACCTTGCACGTGGTTAGCGGTGCTGCTCCTGGAAGTGGCGTTGTCCGCTTTGTCTAGAATTCCCTGCAAGCTTCTCGAGAAGCCTAGCGGACTTTGGGCAAGAAACAGAAATATTATCTCTTCTTTTTTTTTAAGATTTTATTTATTTATCTGAGAGAGAGAATAGGAGACAGAGAGCATGAGAGGGGAAGGGTCAGAGGGAGAAGCAAACTCCCCGCCGAGCAGGGAGCCCGATGCGGGACTCGATCCCGGGACTCCAGGATCATGACCTGAGCCAAAGGCAGTTGCTTAACCAACTGAGCCACCCAAGTGCCCGAAATATTATCTCTTCTGGGAAGGTCAGAGCCAAGGGCCGCGTCCCGGAAGAGAAGGCTCCTTGTGTGCCGAGATGTTGTTTGTTCAGTTTTAACTGATTAAAGAACAAAAGCACGGACCGTGTTCCTTCCCCTGCAAGAGAGCGGGTGGGAGGGGCGGCAGCAGGGTCTAATCCTTTCCTGGAACAAAGCCCAATCTGTGTCCTTTGCCCATTTGTTCATTAAATTGGTTTTGTTTGGTTGTTTACCACATACTTTTTAATCACTTCTATGTCCTTCCAGCCTTGTGACCCAGGTCTGCGTGCCGCTTGAATTCTGCAGACCCGGGCATCCTCTGGAGATAAGGTCCCCCTCTTACCTAAGCACCGTACCATAAGGTATACCTGCCTGACCTCGAGTGACCACGCAAACTGTGTCCCACGCGGTGACCGCGTGGGGCGGGGATGTCTCTGTCCCGCTCCTGCTCCATCCGCAGGTGCTCTCCCCTGCTGCCCCAGAGATGCCCTCCAGCCAGGACCCAAGCCACGGTTACACTGAGCGTTTGGCTGTGTCTTCCTTCAGCACCCATTCAAGAGAAACAGGTCAGTTGTCCCCAGAGCGGCCCACGTTCTCCACGAGGCCACTGTTTGCTCTTTTTGAGCCTGTGTTCCCATGGCCAGGGGTTAGGTGGGAAGGCCTCTGTCTCCATGGTCAGTGTGTAAATCCAGTGACGCTTGGCACCTCAGGCATTCTGTTCCTGGTGCACTCCCTGGATTTCTCATGCCGTTCGTGATGATTTCCTGCACCAGCCACACACCCGCTCCTTCCCTACTCTGCCTCCCTCCCCTCCCTCCCAGTAGTAGCCAGCTGCAAGGGAGACTGGGTATGATGGTCATGTCCATTGGGATGGGCAAGGTGCTCTCTCTCCGTCTCTCTCGCCCCATTATGGAGTTTCCTTGAGCCAACAGGAGCCCCATCAAGCCGGCCCCTGTGTCCTTCTAGCGGGCTGCATCTTTGAGTGCTTCCCCACTCTCTGAAAGCTCAGATATGCAGGCGAATCATACTTTCTATGCCCCAGAGTTGGGATCATCCATTTCTCCAAGGAGCAAAGGGGTGATTTTTTTAAATACAGATTTCAGAATCAGAATCAGTATTTTTCAAAATCCTTCTTCCCCACAGGCCCCCACCCAACACGGTTCATAATATCAGGTATGTTTAGGGTGCCCTCACCCCTAAAAAACCTGCACTGTTCCTGGCATGCATAAGGTGCTGAATAACGAAAACCAGAATGTCAATTTTCTTCCTGACCCTAGACTGACAACCTGAGCTGAACCAGAGCATGAATTTCAGCACAAAACAGCCCGCATTGAGTCGCAGTGTCTAATTCAACTTAATTGAAATACCAGTTTTGTGTTGACTGTACCCATTGGAAAGAAAACATAACAAGACAGGGAGACACAGGCCCCGAGCTGTGTATTTTTCTAAGATCACTGAGCACAGGCGAGGCCAGAACACCAAGGATTTAGAATGCGTGAATACACTGTTGTTTCATTTGGCTAAAATTACTTCACTCCATTTTTCCCCCTCTTTTAAGCCACCCTAAAGATGGGATCCCAGATCTATTTCTAAATCACACTAAAGGAGATTCCACTGTCTGCTTGCATAATGCATCCCAGTGTTTTAATTTGGGATCTTCTCATCACGAAGAAGCATATTTTCAGCCTCCTCCTCTTGCTTCATAAGGAAGATGCAGCGAGATAAGACCACAGCCGCCCCCGAGCTCCGCAGATGACGCAGTGCCGCGCGTCACAGAGCCCGTTCTCACCGGGACGGCAGCACAACACTGAGGTCCCCGCGCACCCAGCCCCCTAGTGGGTTTCCAGTCCGCCATAGCGTCTGCTCAGTGGCTGACAACTGCCTCAGTCGGTGGGGGGTGCCGTAACCAAGCACCGCCCAGTTCTGTTCCTCGCGCCCTAGGGGCTGGATGTCCAAGGTCATGGTGCCGGCTCGGGTCCTCACGCGGTGGAGAGAGAGGGCACTGGGTCCTCTTCCCCATCCTGTGAGCACAGCCACCCTGGGTCCTCACGGATCCTCGGTCACCTCCTCCCCGGCCCTGGGTTCATGGTCCTGTGGGGGGTCAGGTCCCCACCTGTGAAGCTGGGGGGCACTCAGTGCACAGAAATAACCAGCCCTTAGAAAATACTTCATCCCTCACAGCGCCTGTTTTACAGATGTGCGGATGGATGGGTAGACGGACACAGAGGCGGCCGGGAGCTGGAATGTTGGGCCAGGAGGTGGCAGGGCCCTCTGAAGTCGTATCCCGCGTCCTTACCTTCCTCGAGCTGTCGTCCTGAGAGCATGATGCCCACTGCTCGTGGGCTCTGAGGGCAGCAGACGCCCAGCTCGTGCCGGGCAGCTCTGTGTCCGTGTTGGGCCGGCACCAGGGACCCCCGCTTCCGGATGTCTGGTCCTCGAGCCGCACCAGCAGCTCCTGAGGAAAGTGTCCAAAACGGAAGCTGGGCTCGGAGGGACAGGCGCGGCTTTGGAGTCATCCTCGGATGGCCCCTAGAAGCCCACCTGGAGTCAGCTCTCAGGCCCAAGGCAGAAGAAGGCTTCCCTGATGCATCCTCAGACCAGGACGCAGCCCCGGCACTTGGAGCAGAAAGGGTAGACACCCAGAGCCAGGCCCCCGAGGAAATGGTATCCTCACTCCTCTGAACAAGACAGCTGTGCCATGCGTCCTCCACAAAACTGGCAGGACAAGCCTGATGCCACGGGGCCAGCTCCCCACGCCCATGCTGTCCCACGTGAGTGCAGCCACGTCTCAGGTGCATGGGTGCCACAGGGGTCAGCATTTCCCCAGGGGTCACAGAAGGTCTCACGGATGCATGGACAGGGCGCCCCCGGTGGGCTCACCCCACACAGCACAACACACCCAAGGATGCCCTTGTGGGCACCACCTTGGAGGCCACGGGGATGTGCATCTGGATCTGCACAGAGCAGGACCCCCTCACCCCACCCCTGCCGCATATACTCCAGAATGCCCACAGGGCGGCACACCACGCCCACTCCCACTTAGCACACACTTCCCTGCCATTTTCCCCCCTCAGATTGTGTTATGTCCCCTCTGCTCACTGGTGATTTGAGCAAGGATTCTCACATCGGCCTCCCTGGAGGCTGCTCTTGCGGAATTGGGCATCCCCGTCACTCCTTTGTCTCCAATCAGGTTTCCCCTTGTCCTCGATGATGGTTGGGGCTTCCTGGAACATTCTGGGCACAGATCCCTTCTCCATTTCAGGCACTGCTAGACTTCCTCCAGCACTCCAGACCTCCTCCAGCATTCCAGACCTTCTCCAGCATTCCAGACCTCCTCCAGAATTCCAGACCTCCTCCAGCATTCCAGACCTCCTCCACCATTCCAGACCTCCTCCAGCATTCCAGATGTCCTCCAGAATTCCAGACCTCCTCCAGAATTCCAGACCTCCTCCAGAATTCCAGACCTCCTCCAGCATTCCAGACTTCCTCCAGAATTCCAGACCTCCTCCAG
>NW_028061929.1:0-394 GCF_054177405.1 Leptonychotes weddellii
AAGTTAACTTTGGAAGACTAAAGAATCATGGTAAAAAAGCCATGGATTCTTTGTGCAGTATTCCCCTAGCGCGGGAGTTCTGCTGTTCTCCTTGATGGGTAAACTTGGTCTTGGCTGGCTGTTCTCGCTGATCTTCTGGGGAGGGGCCTGTTGCCGTGGTTCCCAAATGTCTTTGCCAGAGGCGGAATTGCCCCCCCCTTGCCCAGTCCGGGCTAAGTAATCTGCTCGGGTTTGCTCTCAGGAGCTTTTGTTCCCTGCAAGCTTTCCATCCAGCTTTGGAGGACAAGAGTGAAAATGGCGGCCTCCCAATCTCCACCCCAGAGGAGCGAAGAACTGGTGCCCCACTCCTCAGTGCACCCCCAGAGAAAAGCAGTCACTCCTGTCTGCTCAGTCT
>NW_028061930.1:0-394 GCF_054177405.1 Leptonychotes weddellii
AAACTTATTGTTTGTTTCTGGAATTTTCCACTTAATATTTTTGGATCACAGTTGACCATTGGCAGCTGAAACCCTGGAAATTGGAACCTCAGATAAACGGGGACTACTATATATCCAGGCACTTTATTACCACCTCCTTTGCAGCATCCTGATCCTAACTATGATTGTCTCTCATGTGTGTGCTGCAATGGCCCCCTAACTGGTCTCCCTGCATCTACCTCTGCCCTTTTTGGTCTAGTCCTAAACCTGTGGTAGAGTGACCCCTTTATTTATTATTTCTTTTAAGATGTTATTTTTTTTTTAAAGATTTTATTTATTTATTTGAGACAGAGAGAATGAGAGAGAGAGAGCACATGAGAGGGGTGAGGGTCAGAGGGAGAAGCAGGCTCCCTGC
>NW_028061931.1:0-394 GCF_054177405.1 Leptonychotes weddellii
CAACCCTCAGTTTGTTTCCTGAGATTAAGAATTCCTCATATCAGTGAGGTCATATGATACATGTCTTTCTCTGTTTGCAAGTACACTTAATTTTATTTTTGAGGTAAATTGGAAAACTTTTTGAGCATGGAAATAGAACAATTTAAATAGCCCTTAAAGTTATATAGGGATTTGCACGCTTGTTCAAGTCTATGCCCAATATTTGTTGAAGTTCCTCTAAAATTCGTCTGCTCTAAAGACTTTCTGGAGCTTCAGCTGAATACGAGGAGGGGATTAGAAATTGGAAGACGTAGCCAGGCATCAGTTTATATCTAGTTTTTTGGCCCATTAATTGAACCTTGGCAGCCAATGCAATTTCCTAGAACCGTGACTTCTTTTTCTGTGTGGAAAGTGG
>NW_028061932.1:0-394 GCF_054177405.1 Leptonychotes weddellii
AATTCAGATGACATCATAGTGGACATTCAGTCTCTTATGAAAGGCACAGAGTAAGTATGTTCCAGAAGAACATGGAGAAAGGAGGCAGCACAGTTTACTGACTGGTTCACAGATGGGTTATGTGCATGTGGACTGAGTCATCACCTTACTTGTGTTAAATTTTCCCCATATGTGACAATTAACTCATCAATAAATTTTGTTATATGTGTTCTCTCTCTCAGTGAGAGTGGATTGGAGGGAGATAAACAGACCCCAGCCAGCAGAACAAGTGAAAATGCTGTTGGAATGATGATAAACTGGTAGCTGTGGGGATGAGAAACTAAAATATGAGAATTTATGATTAATTGGATGTTGGAGTGTAGAGAAGCCATGAGTCAAGGCTTATTTTAAAATT
>NW_028061933.1:0-394 GCF_054177405.1 Leptonychotes weddellii
GGGGACAGAACCTCAGGATTGGAGTACTGACCTCCAGGATGAAGTTTGTATGCTAAACCAACAGCCAACAGAAGATGTTGTGCCCACCGTAGGTAGAACACACAGCTCTGGGAAAAAGGGTGAGCCCTTTTTACAATCAGTCACAGTGCCCCGCTAGTGGATTTGTGCTTCCTTTCCCTACCACCTTAGACTTTGCCAGTTAGAATCCTGATTCTTGAGGCATATGGGGAGGGGTAGTTCTGTCCGTAACCCATAAAGAGTCCTACTCAACCGGAATCTATATTTGGTTCACACGTGATCTGGTTATCATGCATTTTTCACTACCACCTTAGACTTTGCCAGTTAGAATCCTGATTCTTGAGGCATATGGGGAGGGGTAGTTCTGTCCGTAACC
>NW_028061934.1:0-394 GCF_054177405.1 Leptonychotes weddellii
AAGATCTCTACTCTATGATTGTACCCAGGTCCAGCTCTGTTACTACATACATAAAGCTAGTTTCACAACTCAGGACACACCTTCAAAAAATCCATTGCTTTATTTGGTTCTGTCTCAATTCTTTTCCTTGCAGCATCAATCCCTATTTAAGGGAGGATAAGTGCTGAACAACCAAACAAACAAAAAAAACAAAACAAAAAATCTTTGCCCTTTTGTTTTCTCATCTGCAAGATAGGGACACCATTACCTAGCATACAGTGGGAGATTAAATGACCTCCACCCAGCACAAAGGTAGAAGTTTAAATAAGGTTAACATTATGTAAGGCCTTTAGCAAGGTGGTAGCACACAGCAGTTGGTGGAATAATATGAGGCAACTTACATTTCTCTTTGTAT
>NW_028061935.1:0-394 GCF_054177405.1 Leptonychotes weddellii
CATTCCTGAGGCCCTGACTTAGCCTGGCTCCCTGGCAAGGGCAGTGCAATACTACTGGAGCAAAGACCCCTGAGAATCAGCACAACAGGCCTGTCCTCCAGAAAATCAGAAGAACATCCGGCTAAGACCAAGTTTACCGATCACACAGAACTGCCAAACTCCAGCACTAGAAGAAATTACTATATAGAATTCATGGCTTTTTCTCATGATTCCTTAATCTCTCAATTGTAATTTTTTTGCCTTTTCAACCAATATTTTATCAACTCGTTTTTTAAAACTTTTTCAATGTTCATTTTTATAATTACATTCTATACTTTCATTGTATTTAATTTTATTTTTCCATATATGTAAGCTTTTCTTTCTTTACAGTTTTGGGATGTAGTTTCTTCTAACA
>NW_028061936.1:0-394 GCF_054177405.1 Leptonychotes weddellii
TACTTCTATATCCATAAATTTCCCATCTGAAAAAATGAAGATAATATGTCTACCTCTTAGATTAAATGACTTAATATATGTTTATGCCCTAAGAAAATCATATGACACATATTATTTGATGGATATTAGCTATTTTTGTGCTTTACCATATAAATGTGAAAATTATATATTATTATTTAGAACCTTTAAATGTACATATGGGGGCTATATATGTATATATATATATATTTCTAATACTTTCTTTTATGTATCAATATAAGGGAACTAAAATATAAATGTTCATGGTTCACTATTTCCACAAAAGTTTTTTTTCTTACTATAAATTTGTTACTAAAATGAAAATTGGATGACACATACCACTAAGTTTTAAAGATTATATTATAATCCTTAAAAA
>NW_028061937.1:0-394 GCF_054177405.1 Leptonychotes weddellii
CTCAGGCTGGAGGGGGCGGTCAGTGTCCCGCTAGGACGTGGGGCAGATGCAGGCAGGTCGGCAGTCCGGGGCTGGCCCGGCTGAGCCCCTGGGGCCGAGGGCGAGACTGCGCAGCCCTGTGTCTGTGTGCTTGTGTGTGATTCATTTTCCTGCGTGGTTGGGGTGGCTGAGGCTTCCCCGATGTACCTGACAGATAATTACGCCAAGATAAATGTGGCTGCCATTCCCTTCTCCCACCGTGTGTGCTGGGAGTGGTGCGGGCAGGGAGCTCAGGAGCAGGAGGCCTGGCCAGTGGCCCCTTATTCACCTACATGCAGTGGAGGGAGCAGTACAAAGGGGCCCTGACAAACACAGCCGAGCTTCTGGATCTGGGAGCGGCTCTCTTACAGGGTGA
>NW_028061938.1:0-394 GCF_054177405.1 Leptonychotes weddellii
ATTTACATGAAGTCAGCCTCAAATATTTCAAAATAATTGATTTTTACATATTAAGTCCATCATCTCCATCGTTATGTTTTCAAGTTCTTTGTTTCTAATTTGTATTCGGAAAGATAAAGAGGTTTATCAACGGCATTACAGTAGGCATTTTATGGTGTGACCAAAAAATACCGGTTTGTATTTATCATAAATTACAACTTGTCAAAGCCCATCCTGAAGAATGAATGGCGACAGAGTAAGTGCACAATGAGGAGAAGTCATCTCTGCCCCCTGAGAATGAGCGTCAGTTATTGGGGAGAGGTCTGGTGATCTCAGGTTTGAAGAGAGTCTTGGAATACCTTCAGCAGACTAGATTTTATGAAAATACAAAATGCAGAAAAGTACACACAAATAC
>NW_028061939.1:0-8337 GCF_054177405.1 Leptonychotes weddellii
CATCTTCTTTATCCATTCATCTGTCGATGGACATCTTGGCTCTTTCTACAGTTTGGCTATTGTGGACATTGCTGCTATAAACATCAGGGTGCATGTACCCCTTCGGATCCCTACATTTGCATCTTTGGGGTAAATACCCAGTAGCCTAGCAAGCAATCTTAAAAGGCTTGCAACGTGATGGAAAACACATGCAAGTTAAATGGCAAAACCCTTTTTTTTCCTGGGTTTCAAAACTCATATTAGTGATGTGACATTGGATATGTATGAATAATCTTTAGTGCTGCTACTTGCTGTAAAGTTTGTATAAGAGTAATAGGTGTGATTCTATCTTCTGGAGATTTGACTTTGGAGGATAGCACACTATTGATAGCTTATAAAACAGAAAGCCTTCACTGATGGCCATAGGCCTCTGGAGAACCTGCAGAGGGTTGCTGTGATTATCCAGCAGGCAGATTTGATCATCATCCATCTTATTATCTAAGTGTGTGTCAGAATGCAGAACAAATTCCTACATAGCAGTCCCCTGACAGCTCCAAAAGGATCTCAGTTGGGAGATCTATTTGGAAGGAATAAGGAAGTTCTATTGTTGCTGCTGTGAAGTCGTAGGTGCATGTCACTTTTATTAACTTCAACCCTTTAAAAGCTAACAGGCACTATTACATCATGGAATGCAGTATTCAGAGCTATTAAAAAATATTGCATCACAATTTAAACATGCCCAAGTCCTTTATTTCACACACAGAATTTTGTTGCAGAGAGAGAGCTGGTAAGAAAGAAAGGTTGTGTCTGTGGAGAGAAGTAAAGACACATGTAATCCCCAAAGAGGAATTGCTTACTATTGTTCTGTTCATCTGGAAAGCTCCAATCTGAAGAAGTGTTGTGGAGGAGCGAATTAGATATAAGGGATAAAATATACAAAGGAGAAGAGGGGCGCCTGGGTGGCTCAGTTGTTAAGCGTCTGCCTTCGGCTCAGGTCATGATCCCAGGGTCCTGGGTTTGAGCCCCGCATCGGGCTCCCTGCTTGGCAGGAAGCCTGCTTCTCCCTCTCCCACTCCCCCTGCTTGTGTTCCCTCTCTCGCTGTGTCTCTCTCTGTCAAATAAATAAATAAAATCTTAAAAAAATATATACAAAGGAGAAGAAAAAGTACTGAGCTCTGAAAAAAAAATTGAGAATGAAAAATAATGTAATTGAAGCAAGCTACAAATAGAAGAGGTACTAATTGACAAGATCTAGGTGTGAGAATTAGGGAGAACTCAGAAGTCTGTATAGAAATCTATTCTGCTTTGAATTCAGGAGTCAGACAGGCATAAAACCGTATGTTTCAACTGTACTTTATTTCAGAATACAATAAGTAGAACTCACCTAACTGTTGCATTTTAATTGTCCTAAGGGGCTTGCTTAAATGAAAGGATAAGAATGTCTTCTACATTAACATGCAGCAATGCCTTTACAAATAAAAGCTTATAAATTATTTGGTGCTGCTCCAAAAGTATTTGTATATTCTTAAGTTGTTTAGACATTTCCGAAGTGGTCTACTTACATACTATGGCTTTTTAGAACATATCCTTCCTTCACAGAATAAGCAGAGAAAAAATTCTGGTCTGGTTTATCTGCCTAAATTATTATAAGTGATATATAATGGGGATCTTAGGAATTATTATATATAATTTTAGTCATTTAATGTTAACACATTGTCATCATTAGTCTGGAATAGTAATAGAAATTTAAGAGACAACTTTTTATGAGTATGTTTGAACTGAGTGGTGTGTGTATGCTCCTATGCACATAAGCATGGGAGGTGGCTTAAGAAGGTACCTGTCTATTATGTTTAATATTTTAGCACCATAAATTAGTCTTTTTAAAAAGCATGAGGGCAAATTTTCATTCATTATAGTGTTTCTTTTCACCTTGTATTTTATATTATTATTTTTCAAATGGCATCTACATAGGAAAAGTACAAGACAGTGTAGCTGGTATGAATTTTTAATCACAAAATTCAAGTGATCAAATACGAAACTTGCTTTTATGTCTGTAATGAAATGAACTTTGATCTGCTTTACTCATTTAGGCTTGGAGGGTATTGTGCTATAACAAAATACCATAGAGTAGGGGGCTTATAAACAACAGAAATTTATTTCTGACGGTTCTGCATTCTGGAAATCTGAGATCAAGACACTGGCATAATCGAATTCCGAGGAGCGCCCTCTCCTGGGCTGCAGACTGAGGACTTCTCCCTGGGTTCTACATGGCAGAAGGGGTAAGGGAGCTCTCTGGGGTCTGTTTTATAATGTCACTAATTCCATTCATGACAGCTCTGCCTTCATGACAGTCACCTTCCAAAGTCTCCAGCTCCAAATACCATCACACTGGGGACTGAGTTTCAACACAGAGCTTCGGGGAGACATGAACATTCAGTCTATGCCAGAGAGGAAATTTAACCTTGTGTAGTCAAGGTAACAGTCAGTTTTAGTTTAAAACCCAGTCTCCCGCAATAAATTTATGATCAGGTAAAGGTTTTCTCCTCCCTGGGATGGCAGCAGCTGAGGGGTAGAGTGTATATGTTTCATGTTGTTACAGCAGAGATATATTTTCACTGACCTCTGTTAAAATGGAGGTTTCTGCACACCACCCTGGTTGTGCCTCTGTTTCCATTATGGTCTCCAATTTCAAGAGCACACACTTTGTTCTATTCTTGTCTACAGACTCTCGCTTACCACTGCCACATTTCCAGTAAACACTGCTTTATAAAGAGACTTTAGAGAGTCTATTTTCCTCTGTGTAAGGTTGTTACACCCTTTAATATTCTGATTAGAAATTTGACTATCTAAGAGGGGCCTATATAAGACAGATTCAAAACATATGACCACATCACTTCTTTTAAATTACAGAGGTTCTTATCAAACATGAAGAAATGCAGTTTCTTATAAAAATAGATGGCAAAATGCACAACTACAGAAGTGATGAACACTCTATCATAAGAGATGAAAAAATAATGCACTGGCAACAATAATTATAGGGGGTGAGACCACCTGAGTGGCAAGGTAAGAAGCTTGGTGGGCCCTCTACCCTAAAAAACAACAATTTAATTTGTAAACATTAAATAAAAATATCAAACCAACAATTATTTAAAGTCTCTGGAATTTGTCCTAAGGGAAAACAGCAAATGGAGAAACATTCATTAAAGAAAATCTACTAAACCTCAGCAAGAACATGACTGTGGTTTTGAGCATGGTCTTACCACCACCAACCTCCCCAACTCTACTGGTTCTGCAATACAGAAGCTCTACCCTAAATGTCCTACAATTGTCAAGTGAGGATTAGGAAGATAAGGGGCTCTCTATGTCACATCCACTCTGGGATAGGATTTCACCCATGGAGAGGCAGGATGTTAGGGTTTCTCATCTCTTGTTGTATGTTGCAGAAGTTCTATTCCAGCCAGGAAGGCTGAAAGGATCAGGTATATAGCCTCCCACTGTAGTCCTTGCAAAGAACAGAAGCTCTACTCTAAATGTGGAAGGGTAAGAATAAAGAGGCCCCAGTGGTCTTTCCTCAGACTGCTTCAAGGGTAGAAATTCTATATTGAAAGGGCCAAACAGAAGACCAGAAGATGCGACCTCCACCCCATGACCACTCCTAGAATGAGGATGTCAACTTTAGGAAAATTGAGCCCCACCCCTAAGTTCCAGTGCCGTAGTTCTGGGATTCTGCCCAGGGTAAAGGCAAGCCATGAGAACTGGTGGGAACTGAATTTACTTGAAACAGAACATGGAGAACTACATGTCTAAGAGCATTGGGAATTTCATGGAGAACAATTAAGAGAAAGCTGGTCGCTCCACAATACAAACCAAATAATAAAGTTTAAAGTTTAAAGTTTACCAGAACTAAAAACACAAGAACTAAAGCCAAAGTTACCAGAAAGAGGGAAATAACAACAACCAGAGCAGAAATAAATTAAATAGAGACCAGAAAAACATAGAAACACCAATGAAACCAGCAGTTTTTTTTGTTTTTTTTTTTTAAGATAAACAAAAGTGACAAACCTTTAGGTAGATCCATTAGGAAAAAAAAAAAAAACAAAAAAAAAACAAAAACAGAACTCTAATAAATAAAATCATTAATGAATGGAGACATTACAACTTATACCATAGAAATATAAAGGACCATAACAGACCACTATGAACAAATATACACCAACAAATTGGGCAACTCAGAAGAAACAGCTTAATTCCTAGGAACATACAACCTACCAAGACAAAGTAAAGAAAAAACAGAGAATCTGATCAGCCCCACAATGAGTAATGAGAATGAATCAGTAATCAGAAACACCCCAACAAATAAAAGCCTAGGACTAGATGGCTTCAAAGGTGAATTCTACCAAATATTTAAAGAAGAAGCAAAGCCAATCCTTTTCAAATATTTTACAAAGTTTGAAAATGAAGGAACACACCCAAAATGTTTTTACAAGACCAGCATTACCTTGATACCAAAGCCAAATAAGGACACTACAAGAAGATAAAACTACTGGCTAATATCCCTGATGAATATAGATGCAGAAATTCTGAACAAAATATGACCAAACCAAACTCATCAGCACAATAAAAGGATCAAACAACATGATCAAGTGTGATTTATCACTAGATGCAAGGATGATTCAACATATGCAAATCAATTATTATTGTGGTGTATCACAATAGAACGAAAAATAAAAATCATATGATCATCTGAATAGATGATGACAAAACAGTGAATAAAATTCAACATCCTTTCATGATATAAACTCAACAAACTGGATATAAACTAAAAGTAACTCAACACAATAAAGGCCGTGTTTAATGAGCCCACAAGTCACATGATACTGAACAGTAAAATGTTGAAAGCTTTCCCTCTAAGACCAGGAACAAGAAAAAGGTGCCCAATCTCACTACTCCGGTTCAACTTTGTATTAGAAGTCCTAGCCAAAGGAATCAGGTAAGAAATAATAGTCATTCAAAACTAAAAGTAATTAGTAAAATTGTGTCTGTTTGCTGATGCCATGACCTTGTATATAGAAAATCCCAAAGACTCTAAAAAAAAAAAAAAAAAAAACTGTTAGACCTAATCAATGAGTTCAGTAAAGTTTCATGATACAAAATCAACATACAAGTCAGTTATGTTTCTACCCTAACAATAAACTATTTGAAAAAGAAATGAAGAAAACATTATCACTTATAATAGCATCAAAAACAATAGATTTAACCAAGGAAGTGAAAGATCTATATACCAAAAACTATAAGACATTGATGAAAGAAATCAAAGAGGACACAAATAAGTGGAAAATAGCCCATGTTCATGGAGCAGAAATGTCAACGTCCTTAAAATGTCCATACTACCCAAAGCTATCTTTAGATTAAATGAAATTTCTATAAAAATTCTAATGGCATTTTTCACAAAAAGAGATAATATAATCATTGGTGAGGATATGAATACATTAAAACCTTCATGCATTTTCCTGATGGTAAGTAAAATTGTGCAGCAGCTTTGGAAAACAGGGTGACAGTTTTTCAAAATGTTAAAGATAGGAGTAGCACATGACCTAGCAACGATACTCCTATGTACATAACCAAGACAAATAAAAATATACATCCACGTAGAAACTTGTGCATAAATATTTTTAGCAGCATTAATAGTATCCAATAAGCAGAATATTCAAAACATCCATCAGCTGATGAATAAATATTATGTGGCATTTCATACAATGGAGTATTAGCCATAAAAAGAAATGAAACACTGGTATGTACTACAACATGGGTGAATCTTAAAAACATGAGGCTAACAGAAAGAAACTAGACACAAAAGACCACAGTTATTATGACTACTTTTTTAAAAAGATTTTATTTATTTATTTGTCAGAGAGAGAGAGAGAGAGCACAAGAAGGGGGAACGTCAGGCAAAGGGAGAAGCAGACTCCCCACTGAGCAAGGAGCCCGATGCGGGCTCGATCCTGGGACCCTGAGATCATGACCTGAGTCAAAGGCAGATGCTTAACCAACTGAGCCACCCAGGTGTCTCTTTATGACTACTTTTATGGGAAGTATCCAGAATAGGCAAATCTATGGAGACAGAAATAAGATTAGTTTTTACTTAGACCTAGATAGAATGGTAGAAATAGAGAATGTATATCAACATGTACCTTTTTGAGGAGAAGAAAAAAATTCTAAAATTAGACTGATGGGATGCTTGCCCCACTACAAATTTATTGAAAATCACTGACTTGTACATTTCAAATGGGTGGTATACATGTATGGTATATAAGTTACAACTCAATAATACTGTTAAAGAAGTGATCAACCATTTGCAGCCAATGTTTATAGAAAGTTTTCACATACCTGTCACTTTTCTTGGAAATTCTTAAGGATTATTTTATTTAATATGGACAATAATGTTTATAAGCTAGTTACTAATATCTCCCTCAGTTTGCAGGCCAGGGTGCTGAATCCAATGGCAGTTAAAGAACTTACAGCATTTATGTGTTCAGGTTGGAAGCCATACCCAGGCAGTCTGGCTCCAAAATACACGCCTTAAACCACACACTTCTCTTGCATTATATTGTTCAGAATTTACATTCCTATTATGTTTTCATTACTGTTACAGAAATCCTACAATTATAGCAAGATTTCTGGGGAAGGTGTTTTCTTCCAGCCAAAGCTAATTAGGGCTAGCACTAATGTAAGCACATTTGGCCCTACAGGGCTTTCTGGACTGGGCCATTACCTAAAGTGTTCTCGTTCTTCTTGCTCTGGTTTAAATCCTACTCACTCTTCAAGGCCAAACCCAAAGTGATCTCTCGGAATCTTTCTCCGACTTCCCACCGATGTGGCTTTTCCCTCTCTTGTCCCATAATATTCCCTGCATGCCTACACTGTACCACATTTCCCAGGATGCCGTAATTATTTGTTTTAATATCTGTTTTTCTCATTACACTGAAATTCTCAAGAGTAAGGAACACTGATGCTTGTATTTATATTCCTAAGTATTGCTGTTAGGAAAATAGCAGGCACCCAATAAACGCTGAATAAATTAAAGAGGGAATGGAAGCTACGGAAGAAATTGAATAGTTGATCATTTCCTTACCCTCATACAATTTCCTTATCTTCATACAAAATCACACGATTCTGAGTGAATGACATGTGCAACATGAAATCTAGGTGAGGTTAACAGCACCATTTTGATTAGGAGCATTGAAGTGCACATTCAAAGGCCATCTAATATACATTTAAATCACTGACTTCACTTCTGGACAACTTTGTGGGTTTTTTTAACAATTAAATATCACCTTCTTCCATGATTACTATGCAGCCAGGTGTTGCTTCCTATTAAAAAGTAAAGTCAACCTCAAGCATGTCAGTATATCTCTGAGCCAAGGGTAGAAATCTAAAGGTTTTGATTTGCCAGTTCTATTTTAAAAGTATGTTACTCATTCAAATATAGGTTGAGCATGCCAGGGCTTGATCCCATTGGCACAGTGTTTGGAAATGAATATTCCAGACGGTGCCTGGTTTAGTATTTTGAACTAAAGCCTGCTGGCCTGGAAATGTCATTACTTCTATAGAAGATGATTTACCTGGGTGACTTTTCAATCAGCAACTTATTTTTAAAAATAAATCTAAAAGGGAAAATACTGTTCTTGCCAGGATGAACAAAACATCTTCTGCCTTTAGAGTGTGTAACTGAAAAGATCTGCCAAACACAAATCCTTCTTTCCAACAGTAATGAGAATGTATGACTCAGATAGATATAAGTCAAACACATTTTTTCATTTTGGTATTAAAGCCATTTACCTTTACATTAACTCTCAAGTCACTTGAATATCAGTTAGTGGAACCATCAGTCAATTGCCTAACAGCATATTCCATCTGCATTTGCCCCAAAGCATCAGAGTTACCTGAAAGTCATTGCGTCCCCCAGGTATCCAAGGCACTCTGGAGATACAACTTGTGTGTGGGTAGTATTGGGATTCCATTCCTCCAAATGCAAGTATGATTCCGTGCAGAAAAAAGCATGAGTGGGTGTGAAACATGGATCTCACTATGTTAATATCTCCACTGATACACAAAACAAACATTTTATTTTTCATTCAAAGTCCACTCTGCTTTTTGAGGGTGTGGGATAAATATGACTTTAAGAATAATCATAACCATGAGAGACGATGGACTCTGAAAAACAAACAGGGTTCTGGAGGGGAGGGGGGTGGGAGGATGGGTTAGCCTGGTGGTGGGTATTGAGGAGGGCACATTCTGCATGGAGCACTGGGTGTTATGCACAAACAATGAATCATGGAACACTTCATCTAAAACTAA
>NW_028061940.1:0-394 GCF_054177405.1 Leptonychotes weddellii
CTGTTATATCGAGAGGGATTGCATTGAATGTGTAGAATGTATTCTTTGGGTAGTATAGACATTTTAAGAATATTTGTTCTTCCAATCCATGAGCATGGAATGTTTTTCCATTTCTTTGTGTCTTCTTCAGTTTCTTTCATAAGTGTTCTATAATTTTCTGAGTAGAGATCCTTTGCCTCTTTGGTTAGGTTTATTCCTAGGTATCTTATGGTTTTTGATGCAACCATAAATGGGATTGACTCCTTGATTTCTCTTTCTGCTGCTTCATTATTAGTGTATAGATATGCAACAGATTTCTGTACATTGATTTTATATCCTGCAACTTTGCTGAATTCCTGTATCAGTTCTAGCAATTTTTTGGTGGAGTCTTTCAGGTTTTCTACATAGAGTATCA
>NW_028061941.1:0-394 GCF_054177405.1 Leptonychotes weddellii
AAGTTTCTTTAGTATCAATCTGATTATGTTGTTTGTCCATCCTTCCATGCTTTGCTACCATTTATTATTTATTGCTTGATGGTCAAATGTTTTTGTATGGGATTAAAGGTGCTATGACCCAGTAACAGATTACTTTTTCATTCTTATCTCCCACCAAAACATGTCTCCACCATTGAACTCTGTGTGTATTTACTCTACAAGCTCAGGTAATTAAAACATATTATTTAAATTTCTTTGACTACATCATGTCATTTAACATTTCCAAGCCATTGTACTTGGTGTGTTCATTGCCCAGAATATTCAATTCCTTCTCCAGAGTTTGCTACCTGGTTAATTCTTAGGCCTCCTTCAAGAAGACTCATGTTCCAACTCTTTTTTGAAACCTATCCCAACC
>NW_028061942.1:0-394 GCF_054177405.1 Leptonychotes weddellii
AAAAAAAAAAAATATTGCACTTCGAGGTCCTCCACATGCTCCCTGCCTGGAGACGGAGCTACATGTGTAGTAGCAGCAGTCCATCCCGAGCCCTGTGCCCCAGAAAGGCTGAGGGGAGCAAACAATCTCTATCCCACGTCTGGATCACTTCATTTACTATCTTCTCAATACTTCCCTGTACACACTGAAACCTTTCCATCCTGATATTTCTGATTTCTAAAGATAAGATTCTGTTTTTTATTTCTAGAGTAGCTTTTTAAAATTTTGCCTACTCAGAACCTTCATGTTAAAGACACCTCTCTTCTGATCTTAAGTCAGTTTTCAGGCAAAAAACACAAATCGTTTTTCCTTAAAAAAGGAAATTTATTTATTATGAATAAAAGAATAGATTTCT
>NW_028061943.1:0-394 GCF_054177405.1 Leptonychotes weddellii
AAGAGCTGGAAGCTTACCTGACTGCACCACCCAGGTGCCTCAAAACAATGTCAGTTCTGAAGTAATGAGACTGACTTCTTGGGCTGCTAACCTCCCTGCCCTTACCCTGATGCGCAACCCACCCTGGGGACTACCACGGGCTGAACCACCTGTTCTTCCTCCCACAATCTGTGGCTCACACTCATGCCGTTCAATAGATGTTACTGGTTTTCTGCCTTTTAGACACACAGCAGGGTTGTATTTCCCCATTCCCCTTTAGTTGGGTGAAGCCATGCGACACGCTTTAGAAAGTTAGGAGTTATGAATAGAACATTGGCGGGAGACTTCATTGCTAAGTGAGAGATGTTCTAGACTTTTCTTTCCCTCCACATGGACCAGGTATGTTTGAAATGGT
>NW_028061944.1:0-394 GCF_054177405.1 Leptonychotes weddellii
AAACTCAGAATAGCTAATTATTCTCATTATTTTCTCAATAAATAATTAGCAAAGCAAATAAAAAGTCTGTCAACTGTTAATATGCTTTTATAAGTAGATAGCTGCTACACCATCACTCCCAGAGCTAATATGCCACTTTTGTAATCTATAAGGAAAGCTATAGTATGCTACCATAAAATACCATTTCAGGGTTTATTTTATTTTTTTTTTTAAAGATTTTATTTATTTATTTGACAGAGAGAGACACAGCGAGAGAGGGAACACAAGCAGGGGGAGTGGGAGAGGGAGAAGCAGGCTCCCCGCAGAGCAGGGAGCCCGATGCGGGACTCGATCCCAGGACCCTGGGATCATGACCTGAGCTGAAGGCAGTCGCTTAACCAACTGAGCCACCCAG
>NW_028061945.1:0-394 GCF_054177405.1 Leptonychotes weddellii
TCAGTTGGTTAAGCTTCTGCCTTAGGCTCAGGTCATGATCCCAGAGTCCCAGGATTGAGCCTCAAGCCGTGCTCCCTGCTCAACGAGGAGTCTGCCTCACCTTCTGCCCCTTCTCATGCTCTTTCTCTCAAATAAACAAAATCTTTAAAAAAATAATTTGAGAATGGGTAGGTCTTTAACTTTTTAATTGTTTTTTTTTAATTCAGGACTGTTATTCATCAGTTGCTGATGAATAGGAGGTGGGGTCACATGTTCATCAACAGTTAATTTGGCATTAGCACAATTAAACACTTGTGTTTTCTATTTTATTAAAAATGGCTGGCAAACTGAATATAAAAATGCTGATATAAGAAAAAAACACAGGCGTCATAAAACTAATATAATTTAATTGAAA
>NW_028061946.1:0-394 GCF_054177405.1 Leptonychotes weddellii
CAGGAGAGGGATGGGGCGATCAGGCAGATAAAGGAATTCGTGTCGGACCTTGTGGCCCCTGAGTTCGCAATGGCGAGCCTGGCAAAAGGGCTGTTGTATCGCCTGCATCCCGGTGGCCCCGAGGATGGTCACAGTCCTTTTGCTGAAAGGGGCCACCGGGGAGGTGACAACAGAGTGCTCGGCCCCAGTATCAATCATAAAAGTCACTGGTTGGCCCCCCACCTTCATGCTGACCATGGGCTCATGGGGGCCAAGGAGGAAAGAGCCTGGTCCCCCTCAGTCTGAGTCCATTCCCACAAGTTCTATGAGGTCTTCCTCTGGGGGTTCTTCCTTGTAGCGGCTGGGTCTTTGAGCCTTTCCCCAGCTGGGACATTCGTTTTTCCAATGCCCTTTC
>NW_028061947.1:0-394 GCF_054177405.1 Leptonychotes weddellii
TCTTTGGAGAAATCTGTTCATTTCTGCCCATTTTTAGTTGACTATTTTATGGTGTTGAGTTGTAGAAGATCTTCGTGTAGATCAAATGTGTCGTTCACAAGTAACTTCTCCCATTCTTTGTTGGTTGGTTCCTTCATTGTGCAGAAGCTTTTTATTTTGATGTAGTCCCAAGTGTTTATTCTTTTTATTTCCCCGGCTTCAGAAGATGTGTCTGGAAAAATATTGCTATGGCCAATGTCAGAGAAATTGCTGCTTGTGCAGTCTTGTAGGATTTTTTTTTTCCCCCCCAAGTCTCACATTTAGGTCTTTCATCCATTTTGAGATTATTTTTGTGTATGGTGTAAGAAAGTGGTCCAGTTTCATTCTCTTGTTGCTGTCCAGTTTTCTCAACACC
>NW_028061948.1:0-394 GCF_054177405.1 Leptonychotes weddellii
TTAGCAGAGAAGGGCTAAATTAGAAATTACTGCTCTTAGAAAATAATGTGTATGTTTGGTGAGAGATCCACATCTTCCTTGAAAGGTAATGATGTCTCCCATGAGTAAACATTAATTTACAGTGTATTTGAGAAGGGAAAGATTTTCCCCAGATGGTTTCAGAAACTGATCTAATATTTGGGGTAAGTTTTGTCATTTCCAAAATGTTAGACAATTTTGAAATAGTCTAGAAGCTCAATATACCACTACTTGAAAAAGGTTTAAATTAGAGCATAAACTTGAAAAAGTCTTACTATTGTTCATATGACTTCACTATAAGACAATAAATATAGAACCCTAAAATGTGTTCAAATAAGGGTTCTGTGTGAGGTAAATGCATGCATGCAAGGAATAA
>NW_028061949.1:0-394 GCF_054177405.1 Leptonychotes weddellii
CCTTACCCATGTCAGTTGATGGCAGCCGCATCCTTCCCTTCCTCAAGTCAGAAAACCTGGGAGTCACTCGGACCCCAGTCTTTCTCCTGCAGTCTATTGGAACTTGGCGCTTCGCTCCCTGACGCTCCTGTGTCCCCCAGCCCCGCTGTTTTGATCTCTTGTATCCCAGGCTCCCAGAATAGCAGTCAGTGCTCCACAATCACTTTCTGAATGAACTTTGTTTCAGTGATCTCTGTTTAATTTTGTCCTCATCTTTTAAATTATTGATTCTCTTAATTTTAAGCCTAATGACTTTTTTTTTTTGTCTGTGCAGATTCAAAAGTGAATCTCTATGAAAGGGGGGACATCGGAGGGGGAGACGAACCATGAGAGACGATGGACTCTGAAAAACAAA